>NC_056739.1:1037177464-1037209611 GCF_019279795.1 Protopterus annectens | reverse complement strand
GCCACATGACTGGTTTGGGGAACGTAGTCATCCTTGTGCACATGCATCTGTGCGCGCATTGTGTACTCTCAGCGAATCTCTTTCCTCACACGCCAGTCCTGATGCTGTGATGTGCATTGTACAGCCCAGGTTTGCTGGCCTCCAATGTGCTTCCTCCACAGTGTCACACCCCTCTGCGATTGACAGCTATTCCCTGTAGGCCACTCCTCGGTGTATTACCACTGCACCATTTGGTGCAGCCTTACGCCGGCGGGTGTTTTGCGATTCAGTATTATCTGCCTCATTTGCATGGCATTGACTACTAATACATGGTTACGGTGCCAGACACCGCCACTCCTTGACAACCCTTGCGCTGTGGTTGTGGCTTTCCATTCATACTATGGTGTATTGTGGCTGTGATGCTGATGTGTCTTATACTGCTCTTTTATGGCATTGTCATATTACTTCAGTGTTCCTCACCTTCCACGGACATGTCCTGGGACTCTGCTGTGGTTTTTGCGTACATAACATTTATGTCATTATTTACATTTTCTGCATGTTTTCTTTTGACATTCTCGGTTTCTTTCCACATTACCATGTTGCACCACTATGACACCTGACGTTGGCAGCCTTCCGTTACTCCTATGTCATGTTTGGATATGTGTAAACCGTTTTTTTTTTGGTTTACATTGCCGTTGTGTTATGCTACGCCTGCGCCACTTCCTGAATCGCTACTTGCCTTCATTTGCATGGTGCAACACCGCACATGGGGTATTTAACATACCTACGCCGGAGGCAGCGCAACTCCGGCGTACGCCGCTGATGCACGTGGCTTTGGATCGTACCTGAATCGCTCGGCGGCCATGTCTGGCGTTGTGGCGCCTACGCCATGCGTGCACCTGGCGCAAGGTTCATGAATCCCGGGGACTGACTAAAAGTATGCAAAAGTTTGTTTTAGGAAACACATTGTTCTCATGAAAATATTGTAATCTTTTTTTCAACACTAAGTATGTATCACACTCCAGTTTGTGTTGCTGATGTCAGAGCAATTACCAGTATATATATATATATATATATATATATATATATATATATATATATATATAAACTGATGTCAGAGCAATTACCAATATATATATATATATATATATATATATATATATATATATATATATATATATATATATATATATAATATATATATATATATATATATATATATATATATATATATATATATATACAACATATATATATATATATATATATATATATATATATTTCAATGCTGATGTTATACTTACTAAACCAAATTCCAAATGTATTTCATATGGAAATAGTTATAAGAGTACATTTTTGATGGCAGAAGGGGTATTGACCCATGCAAATGCAAGTAGGCAGGTCATATACAAGCTCTGCCAATACTTGTCAGACAAATAACCTTCTCTCGGTTTTCCACCTTATTTCTGATACTGGTGTTTTCAATACATAACTGTGTACTGTACTCACTAGAGGGTGAGTCACAAACATAGTCTGTGTTCTTGCTAATAGGTCAAGCCATGTTTATGCATCCTGCTACAGTCCTATACATAGTCTGCACAGCTATTGAAGTCAGCAGAACTCTGTGTCCATGAATATGGGGGATTGTTTTTAATGCCTCCTGTGGTGAAACCCTGTCAAGTTTATGTGCATTCATGCAGTAATGCTGCTTAACAGCTTTCTGCTGTATGCACTGCAAATATTGTGCATGTACAGTTATTTCTATTTTCTAACAAATGTTTAGAAATCATATGTGCTCTACAGCTGCTCTTTGTACACAGCATCTCCAGTTTACGGCTGTATACTCTTTTAAACTTTGATTACTTCATGCTATATACTGATTCTGTCTACCTGTGGTATGCAGTTTCTTGCTGGAAAAATCTAAGGTGGGCTTGCATATTTTATTTAAATGGAATGGGTAAATGGAGCCTTTTGTAATAGTTTACTTAGCTGGTTACCAATAAATAAATGCATACGTACATACATACATACATACATACATACATACATACACACACATACATTTACAATCTTGCTAAAGCTACATCCAAGGGTCAGGAAGGAATTGTAGTTTCCTGCTTATCAACCATCCCTGAGGTTTTCTTTGAAGCATTCCACCATAATCTCCCACAGTCTACTAACTTTCTTACTCTCTCTATATTCCTGTAACTGAACATCACATTTTTCTTAAGATTTGACCCTGTAACATATAGTTTATATAACTTGCCTGTACTGCATAAGCTGATTTCAACTTCAATTAACTAAATAATGTAAAGAATTTCTCATAATGAGTACTTAATTATAATTTATCTTGCTGTTACATTACTTTAACCTTGTTGTACACATTGTAATGAATTTCACTGACACTCTGCCTATGTTGTATACTTTAATTTTATTGCTGTACTTTTCCCTAGGCTGGGGATGAAATTGGTCACTGGTCATCACTACTAATTAGTACTCTACACCAGTTCATCCTCATGAAACCATTACTGGACATGAGATTCTGGAGAATTACTGTCCTGTTATAAATATTCCTTTTATGAGAAAAGTCCTCAGGAAGGCAGTCTGTACATAGTTATATGTACACGTGATATCACATGGCTTGTTATTCATAGGCTTGTAGGTTCATTACTATGCTAATGACCACAAAGTCTTTATACCCCTACCCAAGCATCCCAAATGTATCCAGCAAGTTTATGTACTGGCCTTTGTATGTCTAGCCAAGTTTCCCAAATGAATTTCACAAGTTTATGTTCTTTGATAGTTATTTTAAGGGATATACATAAGCTAGGGCAAGATTTATTAGCTGCAAGTCCCCTTATATCTCCATAAGAGACATATGTGCTATGCTTAGTATATATTTCCCTTTTCCCATCCACTGGTCCAGTTTTCTCTTGAAAAGGTTTAGGACAGAGTTCTACTTCACATGGATGGGAAGCCTGTTCCAGAGAAGGGGAATTCTCTGAGACACATACCTATCCCTCCAACATGTCCTATTTTTGTCACAAGCAAAGTTTAAATCCCTAGATTGAGTAACTCTGATGCTGTTCCTTTTCCAGATATGCAAAAGGTCCATCAGAGTGGGATCCAAGGATGCCTGTATACCAGACAGAGGTTGCCTCTCAATATTGTTTTGGAAACAGAATATAAAGATAGGTCTTTAAGGTGATCTGTATAGAATGTGTTGTTTACACCATCTATTCTTTTTATGAGGAACCTCTAAGGATATTCCAGTTGTTGCATGTGCCCGGTCAAGTATATACTAAAAGAGGCATTGTACTCAAAGATGTGACTAAGAAGGGCCAAATACTGTGGAACAATGACTTCCTTGGACCTAGATGCCATACCCTTCCTTAAATGTTGGGCAACATAGAAATATTTCTTTACCACCTTAGACACATGATGGTCGAAAGCCAGGTTACTATGTACATATAGACCCAAATCCCTGAATACTGGTTCCACTCTTAGGGATCTGTTATCGATTAGGTAATTTCCTAGGGTGGCTAATGATCTAGGGATATTATTATACATTTCTTTGCATTTAGTTTTAATCAGTGGCTTTGGCAGCAGTCATATCTCTGTGTTAGTCCTCCCTGTAGGATGTTATTCTATTGTAGGAAAGTCTATGACTGCTCTTATGTTGCAATCATCTGCAGACTTGGTCAGCCAGAGGCCGCTGAGATTGGCCTTGACTTCTGAGGAATAGATGCCAAAATAAGTGGACCCAGCACAGATTCCTGAGTGACTCCACTAGGGACTGGCTTCATTCTGGAGGTGGTCTCATCTCTACTATCTTTATGGTTCCTATTTGAGTGCCAGTTTGCTTACAATACCTGAATGGGGTATTATATTAAATGCCTTAACCAGGCATGATAGGCAGTATGCAACATTTTGCCCTAATGCCATTACTATGGTGACCCTCTCAAAGACGCCCCCAGGTTAAGTAAGCATGATTTGTCCTTGATGAAACTAAACTTGCTGGATCCCGTGTTTGAAGATATTCTGTGTCATTTTCATGATAATTCTTTCCATGGTTTTGCACATGAAACAAGTCAGAATTATTGATCTGCAGTTCCCAGGATCCATTGATGGCCTGCCCTTATAGACAGGGATAACCACTGCAATTCTCCATTCATGTGGTACAAAGCCGGTCTGGAGGCTATGGTTACAGCAATGACTCCAGTGGTCTGATAGGCCATGTTTCAGCCTATTTAGGAGATATCCTGGGATATTATAGGTGCTCATTGATGCAGTGGTTTTGGCCTTAGACAGCACATTTAAGATCTGCTCCCTAGTGCATGACAAGCAGCAGGCTTATGTGGGTCTCCCCTATGGCAACATTAATATACTGCTACAGAAACATGACTCAGTTACACATGAGAACACCAGCCAATGTGCAGCCACTATGGTCTAGTGTAACTCACACCCACCCTAATATGCCTCAGTAGAAACTCATGTCATAAAATGAGACCTTTCATGTACAAAATATTACGATTTTGTTAACAAGCACAAGAAAGATGCAACTATGCTTCAATTCTTTCACAAATTAATGTGAACAACCTTAAAACATATATGGACAGCTGTTTACCCTGAGTACCCAAGTAGTTCATCACTCCATCAGCTACAGAATACATAGCATGTTTGTATACATATTCAGAACTTTTCTGTTAATTAGCAGAATATGGAAAAATAGTTTTATTATTTATTGTTTTTGCTGTTTTTGAATGATGTTCCTAAGAGACAGATATATAGACAGATACCTACATGCATACCTCACCACTCTCATCACCACCAACTGGAAGCAAATCAAATTTATGGAATGAGTGAAGTTCTGATGATATACCTCATTACTTTTTATTTCTACTGGACAGAGTTGTACTCATATATCTCTATTGTTACTTTGACACTTCAGAGGAAACTTGTGCAACCAGCTATAGTACAAACAGAATGATATTCAGTTCCTGATCTCTTAATATGGCAGAGCTGTAGAAAAAAGTATGGCTAGAGCTCTGGCAAAAATAAACAGATAGCTGAATAGATAGGTATGTAACTAGCTAACTGAACAGATAAATATGAGCAGGCCTATTTACATAAACTGAATTAGCAGCACTGTCAATAGAATGAAATCCATAACTGGAGATTTCCTTCAATGAAATAACTAATCAGATATTCAAACTGAGCTCTACTCAATAATACTGAACTCATCTGCATAGGTTGGTTCATGGTAAAACTCACATACAATACTCTGCATAGTTCCTAAAAGCAATTCCTACCCCTCAAAATGGAAGGATATACTATTGCATATTTGTAAAAACATAGATATTCGTCAAGTACGCAAATGAGCACCATGAACATAATATTGTGATTCGCAAGCATGTGAATCATGATGCACAGAATAGGAGTCTTGCAAACATTATGTAGGTACAACTGCATAACTAAGACAGAAAAAGTAGCTGTCAAAAGCAAGTGAAACAGAAAATGTGATGTGCTGTTCAGCACAACATAGCTGAACAGCAACATCATGCCTAATGCTGCAAGGAAGCCTAACACCAAGGAGTAATATTAAGGAATGGAAAGGCATATCCCATAAAGTGTACTATGCTTGCAAACCCAGTAGTACAACATAGCCTGGTCCTGCTCTGAGACAGTGATGACAGCATAATCCCAAAAACATGTTACGCTAAGGAGAGCTCACACATGCATGAGCAATGAGGCAGAAATATCTACAAATCACTTCTAGCTGTTTCTGAGGAGCACCAAAGCATGCCTTATTAGTCCACTGATCACCTGTACTCATGTTTAAGGAGCACCTGGGTAACCTATGCCTTGTATTAGTCCACTGCTGTA
Organism: Protopterus annectens; assembly: GCF_019279795.1. Lineage (NCBI taxonomy): Eukaryota > Metazoa > Chordata > Ceratodontiformes > Protopteridae > Protopterus > Protopterus annectens. The sequence goes on along the minus strand of NC_056739.1, from coordinate 1,037,203,746 downwards.
CATCTACAGCTCTTAACTAACTGTAACATCAAGTTCTTCAGTTAGTAATCATTGATGGCAAACACATGGCTACATTTTTTCTCCAGCAAAAATAGTAGAACCTGCACTGTACTGCACAACATGCCTCCATCACAGGCTACTACCCTCATATGTGAATGAAATTCTTTTGTATAAAAGCTGATACTCCTCTTGTTTTAAGCATGGAGGTAAGGTGAGGTCAGTCAGAACCATACTGTGTGTTGTCCTGCACCACTGTTATGAAGTAAAACTGTCCTCACCTCAGATGAGACACTGCATGCCTCCTTTGTATTGGACTGCACACTGTGCATATGAACACAGATTAACAACTAAATTCAAAAGTTGGATGTGTGAAGAAGTAGGTAATACAATACACTGACTAAAAGTATGCAAAAGTTTGTTTTAGGAAACACATTGTTCTCATGAAAATATTGTAATCTTTTTTTCAACACTAAGTATGTATCACACTCCAGTTTGTGTTGCTGATGTCAGAGCAATTACCAGTATATATATATATATATATATATATATATATATATATATATATATATATATATATATATATATATATAAACTGATGTCAGAGCAATTACCAATATATATATATATATATATATATATATATATATATATATATATATATATACATATATAATATAAATATATAAATATATATATATATATATAATATATATATATATATATATATATATATATATATATATAGTTCAATGCTAATGTTATACTTACTAAACCAAATTCCAAATGTATTTCATATGGAAATAGTTATAAGAGTACATTGTTGATGGCAGAAGGGGTTTTGACCCATGCAAATGCAAGTAGGCAGGTCATATACAAGCTCTGCCAATACTTGTCAGACAAATAACCTTCTCTCAGTTTTCCATCTTATTTCTGATACTGGTGTTTTCAATACATAACTGTGTACTGTACTCACTAGAGGGTGAGTCACAAAAGTAGTCTGTGTTCTTGCTAATAGGGCAAGCCATGTTTATGCATCCTGCTACAGTCCTATACATAGTCTGCACAGCTATTGAAGTCAGCAGAACTCTGTGTCCATGAATATGGGGGATTGTTTTTAATGCCTCCTGTGGTGAAACCCTGTTAAGTTTATGTGCATTCATGCAGTAATGCTGCTTAACAGCTTTCTGCTGTATGCACTGCAAATATTGTGCATGTACAGTTATTTCTGTTTTCTAACAAATGTTTAGAAATTATATGTGCTCTACAGCTGCTCCTTCTTTGTACACAGCATCTCCAGTTTACGGCTGTATACTCTTTTAAACTTTGATTACTTCATGCTATATACTGATTCTGTCTACCTGTGGTATGCAGTTTCTTGCTGGAAAAATCTATGGTGGGCTTGCATATTTTATTTAAATGGAATGGGTAAATGGAGACTTTTGTAATAGTTTACTTAGCTGGTTACCAATAAATAAATGCATACGTACATACATACATACATACATACATACATACACACGCATACATTTACAATCTTGCTAAAGCTACATCCAAGGGTCAGGAAGGAATTGTAGTTTCCTGCTTATCAACCATCCCTGAGGTTTTCTTTGAAGCATTCCACCATAATCTCCCACAGTCTACTAACTTTCTTACTCTCTCTATATTCCTGTAACTGAACATCACATTTATCTTTAGATTTGACCCTGTAACATATAGTTTATATAACTTGCCTGTACTGCATAAGCTGATTTCAACTTCAATTAACTAAATAATGTAAAGAATTTCTCATAATGAGTACTTAATTATAATTTATCTTGCTGTTACATTACTTTAACCTTGTTGTACACATTGTAATGAATTTCACTGACACTCTGCCTATGTTGTATACTTTAATTTTATTGCTGTACTTTTCCCTAGGCTGGGGATGAAATTGGTCACTGGTCATCACTACTAATTAGTACTCTACACCAGTTCATCCTCATGAAACCATTACTGGACATGAGATTCTGGAGAATTACTGTCCTGTTATAAATATTCATTTTATGAGAAAAGTCCTCAGGAAGGCAGTCTGTACATAGTTATATGTACACGTGATATCACATGGCTTGTTATTCATAGGCTTGTAGGTTCATTACTATGCTAATGACCACAAAGCCTTTATACCCCTACCCAAGCATCCCAAATGTATCCAGCAAGTTTATGTACTGGCCTTTGTATGTCTAGCCAAGTTTCCCAAATGAATTTCATAAGTTTATGTTCTTTGATGGTTATTTTAAGGGATATACATAAGCTAGGGCAAGATTTATTAGCTGCATGTCCCCTTATGTCTCCATAAGAGACATAGGTGCTATGCTTAGTATATATTTCCCTTTTCCCATCCACTGGTCCAGTTTTCTCTTGAAAAGGTTTAGGACAGAGTTCTACTTCACATGGATGGGAAGCCTGTTCCAGAGAAGGTGAATTCTCTGAGACACATACCTATCCCTCCAACATGTCCTATTTTTGTCACAAGCAAAGTTTAAATCCCTAGATTGAGTAACTCTGATGCTGTTCCTTTTCCAGATATGCAAAAGGTCCATCAGAGTGGGATCCAAGGTTGCCTGTATACCAGACAGAGGTTGCCTCTCAATATTGTTTTGGAAACAGAGTATAAAGATAGGTCTTTAAGGTGATCTGTATAGAATGTGTTGTTTACACCATCTATTCTTTTTATGAGGAACCTTTAAGGATATTCCAGTTGCTGCATGTGCCCGGTCAAGTATATACTAAAAGAGGCATTGTACTCCAAGATGTGCCTAAGGAGGGCCAAATACAGTGGAACAATGACTTTCTTGGACCTAGATGCCATACCCTGCCTTAAATGTTGGGCAACATAGAATGATTTCTTTACTACCTTAGACACATGATGGTCAAAAGCCAGGTTACTATGTACATACAGACCCAAATCCCTGACTACTGGTTCCACTCTTAGGGATCTGCTATCGATTAGGTAATTTCCTAGGGTGGCTAATGATCTAGGGATACTATTATACATTTCTTTGCATTTAGTTTTAATCAGTGGCTTTGGCAGCAGTCATATCTCTGTGTTAGTCCTCCCTCAAGGATGTTATTCTATTGTAGGAGAGTCTATGACTGCTCTTATGTTGCAATCATCTGCAGACTTGGTCAGCCAGAGGCCGCTGACATTGGCCTTGACTTCTGAGGAATAGATGCCAAAAATAAGTGGACCCAGCACAGATTCCTGAGTGACTCCACTAGGGACTGGCCTCATTCTGGAGGTGGTCTCATCTCTACTATCTTTATGGTTCCTATTTGAGTGCCAGTTTGCTTACAATGCCTGAATGAGGTATTATATTAAATGCCTTAACCAGGCATGATAGGCAGTATGCATCATTTTGCCCTAATGCCATTACTATGGTGACCCTCTCAAAGACGCCCCCAGGTTAAGTAAGCATGATCTGTCCTTGATGAAACTAAACTTGCTGGATCCCGTGTTTGAAGATATTCTGTGTCATTTTCATGATAATTCTTTCCATGGTTTTGCACATGAAACAAGTCAGAATTATTGATCTGTAGTTCCCAGGATCCATTGATGGCCTGCCCTTATAGACAGGGATAACCATTACAGTTCTCCATTCATGTGGCACAAAGCCTGTCTGGAGGCTATGGTTAAAGCAATGACTCCAGTGGTCTGATAGGTCATGTTTCAGCCTATTTAGGAGGCATCGTGGGATATTATGGGTGCTCATTGATGCAGTGTTTTTGGCCTTAGAGAGCACATTTAAGATCTGCTCCCTAGTGATACTGGGGGGCGGGGGTTGATGGTATTTCCTGGGTGAAGCCAAGTGAGATGGGGAGCAAAACTGGAACTAAATTTGTTGGCAAACAAATTTGCTATATCTTCTACTTCTGTGTAGGTAGCTCCATTAACAATCAGTTCTGCACACTGCTGTGTGCTGCCTTTGAGGTTTCAAGCACAGATAAAGAAAGCCCTAAGGTTGTCCTTTGCCTGGAAGGCTATCTTTACTTTAAATTTATCTTTAGTAGACTTAATTTGCCCTCTTAGTTGTTTGTTTAGATTGATGACAGTATTTTTATTATGCTGGGCATATCACTCCCTAATCTGCTTATGACTTTTTTTTTTCTTTTTGTTGTGCAACCTGATTATATTGGGTTCCACTAGGGTGACTTGTTTTTTAATTAATTCTGGGCTTATTTCTGTTGAGAGCAGCTGTCTCTATGCATTTATTGACATTTTTACTGGGTTTCCATTAATAATTCCACTTAGGCAGCTGTGTTCTCAGAAATGGATAATGGTCAAAGGGGGTTCTTGGCAGGGTAATGGACCAGTCCTCCCAATCATTCCATTATCCCATTACTTAGCTTTCTAGCCCCAATTACCATAAATACTGTTCAAAATTGTAAGTGTGTCTACTATCTTCTTTACTTTTGAAACTATTACAAAGATATGGATTTACTTTAATACTCTTAATTTATTTATCCTTTGCTGATAAAGGTTAGTCTTACTAGCTTCTTTTCAGGAACACCTAAGGTCTCATTATCAGGGCATAAGGGAACTTACCCTAGTCTTCTCAATAGGCACTATGGGATTTTTTACATCCACCTAAACTACCACCAAGTCAGACTGAGAGGGCCTCAGTTTGACACACTTCCATTATACTAAATCAGAGTGTTACCAACCTATCTACCTGGTGTGGGAGTAGAACCTACAGCCTTCCACACCAAAGGTGACTCTGCTACCTGTACCATGACTAGCACTGCTTTCAAGCATTATAGCACAAACACTAATGGCCATTTGCTAAACAGAACAGGTGTTCATTGAAGGTAGACTTAGTATGAGCAGCAGTAAACTTTTCTCTTCCTTTGAAGCTTGCATTCATTGAAAATGCATCTGGCCAGTGCACCTTCGCCCCAAGAAGTTTTCAAACCACGGGCCCTCTGTAGTGCATACATTTTTAGAAGCATGCATAAAACCCATGTGTTCTTTGATTCACCTTCCTAATTGTTTTAAATGCAATTCGTGTTTAATACAGCAGCATTTGTTGAGTGATTTTACATTTGTAGATTAGAACATGTTTTCCAGTATGTAGTAAAACAAACAAAATGTATTAACCAGTAATGACAAAAGAACCCATTTCAGAACATTTAAACTAACACCTCAGTGATTTATCAAAGGGTCTGGTTGACAGTTGATGTAGAGGATTAAGGACTTTGCTACTTATACCCAAGGTACATGGTTTGATCCTGCTAAACTGCTCACCTAAATAAATTGCCCTATCTGTCTAGTGCATTTCACACACACCTTGGTATCTGGTGTTCTATTTGGTCACTGTATGTGTGTGTGTGTGTGTGTGTGTGTGTGTGTGTGTGTGTGTGTGTGTGTGTGTGTGTGTGTGTGTTTGTGTATGTGAGTGTGTGCTGCATTTGTAGTTCCATCTAGTTGTTTGATAGCTGCCTGACTTGTCTTCATGTGTGTTCTGTATGATACTTGGTGCATCCATACTGGATTTGAAATCAAATCTTAGACTTGCTCTGTACATGTGCTTTCACTGGCTGGATCCAAGCAGGCAGGAAACACATTCCTAAACCTGTACTGCTAAAAGTAGGAAACAAGTTGCAAATGGAAGTGTAAAAGTACTGAGAAGAAAACAACTTTTGTCTTTTTTGTTTATTTAAATTAATATTTTGGCTGGGCCCACGAGCAAGCCACATGGCCTAGACAGCTGTCTTGGTTGCCTAGTGCTTGATCCAGCCCTGTGTGTTCTCAGGGTTTGGTGGGGCTTGAAATTTTGACAAGTTATTTCTTAGAGGTAGGAAGTTTGCCTTAGTATAGTTTCTAAATGTTATGGGATTAGGCAGGTTCACAGAACAGATTTTTGTTTTGAAATATATAAAGACACGTCAGAAACGATTGCAATGTTAACCCTCTAGAACTCAACACTATATTAAAAAAATGTAACTGGGAACCACTACACAGCCTTGACCTAGACCAAGCAGTGGACTATTTTAATAGTACTCTTATTAACATCCTTGATTCAGTTGCCCCAGTAAGAAAAAATAGAGCTGAGCAACAATATGCTCCTTGGCTTACTAAATCCACTAGAGCCCTATTAAAAACCAGAGACAAGGCATGGAAAACCTGGAAGAAAGATAACATTAGTCTATCCAAACAAACCTATCAACACCTTAGGAATCAGGTCAGAAAACAAACAAAACTTGATAAACAGAACTACTTTCTAGATATACAAAATAAACAGACCAATAACCCCCAAAAGTTCTGGCATGCAATAAACTCCCTACTAAAACCTGGTGAAACTTCCACACCAGCTCCCACCTCCACCTCTACAAAAACAGATAGCGATATAGCTTCCCAATTTAATCACCACTTTATTGAATCCATTAAATCACTATCAACTCAACTTTCCAAAAATAGCTACTCATCCATACCAACAACTCCTAACACCTCACCTCCCTTTACACTCTCTAATGTCCCAACCTCAACAATAAAAAAAAAACCTCTTAAAACTTAAACCCACTACTCTTGCAGCAGATGGTATACCTGCTCATTTCCTAAAAATGTCTGCCGACTCTCTATCCTACCCAGTTTCAATCTTAATCAACCGCTCCATACAGGAATCCCATATCTCTCAACTATGGAAAATCTCTTACATTATTCCCCTTCATAAGGATGGGAATTCCTATGATTTCTCTAACTATCGCCCCATAGCCATTCTGTCTTCTTTATCAAAGATACTTGAGAAATGCATACACTCTCAGATCATGCATTTACTAGACTCTAACAATCTCTTCTCCTCTACACAACATGGTTTCGGCCCACACCACAGCACAACTTCAGCCCTTCTCTCTTTCACAAACCTGGTTAACCAACATAGAAATAACAACAGATTTGTATCTGCTATATTCCTGGACCTCTTCAAAGCATTTGACATGGTTTTCTACTCCATTCTAATAGATACCCTTACCTCTCTATCTTTGACCCTAACACTTTTTCATGGTTTAAAAATTATCTATCAGACTGACAACAAGTTGTCCAGTGGCAAGGAGTTATATCATCTTTTCTCCCAACTACCATTGGTGTACCTCAAGGTTCCATACTCGGTCCACTCCTCTTTTCTATCTTTACCAATAATCTACATACCTCTACCCTACAGGCTTCACTCATACAGTATGCAGATGATTCAACCCTGATCTGCTCCACCCCAAATCTCACCACCCTACAGCATCTCACCCAGGAATCTTTTACCTCAGTAGAAAGGTGGATCACAGATATACAACTTATCTTAAATCCCAACAAAACAAAACTACTTCTATTTACCCCAAACAAATCAAAAACCACTCCACTCTCCTTTTCTATCTCCTCCAGTAATGAAACTGTCATTTCACCCTCTCTCCACACCAAACTGCTTGGCGTCACAATAGAGAACAACCTACACTTTGACATTCATATCTCTCAAACTATTAAATAGGTACACAAAAAATGGGATTCCTATACAGACAAAAAGACTTTCTATCAGATCAAGCTCAGGTCACCCTTGCTCAAACCCACCTTCTTTCCACACTCATGTATGCAGCACCTATTCTCACCTATGTTAGAAAATCTGGCCTGGAGAAACTTGAGTTGTGTTATAACAAAATCGCCAAGTTTGCAAAAAATTCCCTCTTTAGAACACACCAGTGTATACCTCTTAGGCAACTTCAGTGGCTTGAGCTCCCACAGTTATTAACCTACCATGAACTAGACTTAGCTTATAACAACCTAAAATATCCTGAAAAAACTCCAGCCCTTAGGGAACTACTGACTAACTACATTCCAAATTGACCACTCCACTCTGCCAACAAATCACTATTCTCTATCTCCACAGCCAAAAACACAGCAGGTAAAGCTCTATTTTCTCACAGTATAGCAAAAAGTTGGAATAATCTCCCTCCCTCGGTGACTTCTGCTCCTAACACCAAACAATTCAAAAACTCCCTTAAGGCTCATCTTATTAGCTCTTGGCTATGTCCATCTGTTACTTAACCCTAGTGTATGCTACCACCATCTTCCTCTCTTCTCTCCAATTATCAGACCCTTGCTAAAAATGGAAGTAACAAATGGTATCCCTTGACATTGGAAATGTTGTTTCCTGTCTGTATATTTTGATGACTTACTTAATGTTCACTTGTATTTATTGCTGATATGATCTTTCTTTGCGTACTGTTCTATTATGCACAAAATGCTGCTCAATAACAAAGTCTTTACTTTACATTATTTATTATTATCATTGTTTGTGGTATTAAGTGGAGCTTTTCTCCCCGGGTCTCTGCTGTAAATGAACCTCGTCCAGTCAGACCATCCCGGTTAACAAATGTAAAATAAAATAAATAAAATAAAAGTAGGCAGCATTTTGGTCTGATCTTACCAGAGAAGACTGTACACTAGGGAGATGTTCTGTCATTTTTCCTGGGTGTCAGATTGAGTATGATTGCACTTCTAGTAGATGCATGAACTATCTGGTCCAAGGTGTTTGTGTTTACAAAGTCCAGGAACTTTGGGCTCCTTTAGTTTTGGGGTCTTGTAAGTATCTCAGTATATAATAGGTAGTTAAAATTGCACATAAATATGATAATGGGTTGAATGACGAGAGCCTCCAGTAAGTCCTAGTACGTGATGTGGGTTTCTTGGGTCATAGAGGGTGACCTGTAATTTGCAAGGATATGATATGGGACTTTGCCTGTCAAAAGCTGGGCATGGAGAACTCAAGCACTACATCCTGTTTGACCAGTCTTGAGGTGAGTTTGTGACTGATAAATGTGTGGCCAGCTACTGTACAGGCAGTCTGAGCTTTGATCAAGGTACAGCATAGAGTCAAGCCTCATTACAGCAGCTGATGGCTTCATGATGCTAAGGAATCAATATCAATATTCTTTCTATGTTCTTGATCTATTGGTAGCCTTTTACAATGTGGACCACTGGATCCCTTTTGAGCATATGAAATTGCACTGGAGGCTATCTGATATGTTCCTCTGCACCATTTACTTAAAGAGGAACCAGTCAGATTTGTGTCTCACATTTATGATCTATGACATTTTCTTCATGACAGGTTAATACTAAAGGACCAGGTGTCTGCTTTGATCATGACATCTTATTTTCATCTGAAGAACATAATCTAGATGCGATGCTGAATTCCATCAGAGCTGTAACAAGTGGATTTGGCATGCAAAGCAATGCATTCATTTAGCACTCCCTTCCTTAGAAGCTGATGTACTAGAAGAATATTAAATGCTGTTATTTTTTACTCTGAACAGTTTATATTGTTACTACCTACAAGCGTCTTGCAAACTCTTTCAATTAAAAAAGTCTGTTTTTCAATAGTTTTAAAGCTGTCTATAAGCTACTGCAATTATGATCACTTAATGATGATATGCAAGCTGCCAAACTTTATTGTTTTTATGTATTCAGATTCAGTGCCCTTTCAATCTAGCAAAGTGTTCCATTTGCTCCACTCTTGCTACGTCATTGTATTCCATCATTGGAGCTTGGAAACATGCTCTGGTTCTATCCCATATTGAATGTTGCAATGCTGTCTACCTTGGACATTTGAAGAGTGATCTGGTCAGCTTGTAGTGGGTACATAATTATATATCTAGAGTCTTGGATGGAATCCTTTGAATGTCATATCACACCTGTGCTGCCAGCTTTGTGCTAGCTTCACAGTGCAGCTAGATGCATATTAAACATTGTTTTCTTTGCCCTGAAAAATCTAGGTTCTCCTTGTTTGAAAGAGCTGTTGAGACCTTGCACCCCTGTTCTGCAGCTGAGGCTGTCTGGTGAGTGGCTGTTAGCTGTTGTGAAAGTTTAGCATATTTCTGGCAGGATTTCTTTTGCATAACTTGCCCTGGTTGAACAAAAGTGCAAGTTTATTTGAAACCAACTGGTTTCAGCCTTTGAACAATTAAATATAAATGATTTCCTTCCTGTTCTGAAAATTCAGTCTGAGCTCTCTGCAAAATTTATTTTACATATCTTGCCATGGCTAGCTGTAATCAGCTATGTTCCCTAATTTGGGCAAGTGTACAAGCGAGTGTAATAAAAATATTTTTTGTTGGAACAAGCGCAGATTTACCTAAATTCACCGAAATTCAGCAGTTTTTTAACCTGTGATTTACAAACCACTTCCCTTTCCCAAATGCAACATGACAGGTTTAGTGTCTAGATATACAGTACATATACAATTAAATCACTCCTTCCTTCCTTCCTTCAGAATATGCACTGTTTTTTTACGACTATTTTCATTAGTGAACCATGCTGGGGGAAGTTGTAGCTCAATAAATGTAAGGTAAGCGGTTATAGACCATACATTTTTCACACCGAAGAAAGTAAAATGTACATTATGCTTGACCACAGAAATATATTTCATTTTGCTTACTTTTTGCAACGGAATTCCTTCATATATTAGTGATAAGGAGTTTTTGTATAAGTTTGGTTTATTAACTAAAAAATATATGTACCCATGAATGAGCCTGAATGTAGGAGAAAAATCAGTAAGTCTAAGGTAGAACAAGGTTTACCTGAGTGTTAAAATCATAACACTTTGCCTAAATCATTGTACTTGAGAGATATCGGTCAAATATCTATGGGAACATATTTTAACAGTACACAAAGAGTTTTCCGAAGTATGACAAATAACAAACTAATAAAAGGAAATCCAGTTGTCTCAAGCAGAACTCTCTTTAAACATAAAAAAGTTTATTTTACAACTTAAAACGCTTTTCGTCACCCCACATAGGGTAACTTCCTCAGAAATAAAAAACTGAAATAAAGTAACAGTTTTTCAACTGACCCACACTAGTCATCACATGACAAGATAAGCCAATCATCACAATAATCCATTTAAACATGTGATCGATGATTAAACAGTGTTTAAACAAAGTATCGCACAAAGGCAACCTGATAAAATCTTATTAATCTTAAAAGCAAGAATTATCCTGCCCTTTCCCTATATCAGACCAACGCCACAAAGGCAGGGATCGCTCGATGAGCAGGGGCAGGCAGAAGAGAAAGGCCCCGTCCAACGACTTGAGAGAACCCACTATCAAAAGAATGTGGGAGAAATTAACTTAGTGCATAACCTTTCTCATAGACCATTAGATGAGAATGATTTAGAGGTTTTGAACAAAGGCCTGTCCTCCGTGCCTACAAAGGCCAGTAGTATTACTGAATCCATCCTGGATTTCAAATTATTCACTAGGAACTTGCAAATTAAAGGTCATGTTTTGTGATAAACGTATAGCCGGAAGAACTATTAGTTTTAAGAAACCCAGTTTAATGGTTCCTAATTTACATCCCTCGATTGAAGTCTTTTATAAAGCTGTTGAGAAGGACTTATATTATTTACAAAGTAAACAAGTTAAAACTAAGAGGGGTAACCTTACACTGAAACAATCTAGAGCCCTTAATGGTTTAATACATGATAATAATATCACAATCAGATGAGCTGACAAGGGCGGTCCGATAGTGGTATTTGACACCATTGATTATAAAGACAGAATGCAGGCTATGTTGAATGACCCTGACCATTATGTAGTATTACAGCAGAATGATGTAATTCGAATTATCAGCAATGTATACAATGGCTTGGAAGAGATGTATAAAATGGGCACAATTGATTATCAATTATATGATTATCTGGTACTAGATGAACCTATTACTCCAATTATTAAGGGCTTGCCCAAAATTCATAAAGACCTTAATGACCCCCCTATGAGACCTATTGTCTCTGGGAGAGGGTGGGTCACAGAAAATATTTCTTTCTATTTAGAGAAGACTTTGAAACCGTTTGTCTTTAACCATAGTACTATATTGAAAGACTCCAAGGAGTTCCTGTTAGACTTTTATGAAGCAGTAATACCATGGAGTAATTCACCAGAATTGTTACTTGTTACAATGGATGTGAAGTCATTATTCACCAACATTCCTAATGACAAGGGCTTGGAGTTCATACACTTGTATTTAAATAGACATTCCAACATGCCCATAAGCCGAATAGAATTTTTATGCAATTTATTAGAAATGGTATTAGAAAGCAACATATTCATCTTTGATGGTAATTTCTATTTACAGAAAGATGGCTTAGCTATGGGCACTTCGTGTGCCAATAGCTACGCCAATCTTGTTATGGCTTTTTGGGAGGAAGAAAAAATGTGTAAATTAGAAACCTATAAGAGACATGTCGTCTTTTACAAACGATTTGTAGACAACCTTTTTTTCTTATGGAAAGGTGGTGTTCAGGATCTAGTCACCTTTTATGAAGAGGTAAATGAGTTAACAACTTTTTTGAAGTTTACCATTACCTATTCTGAAGAAGTCATTTCTTTTTTGGATGTCAGTATAAAGCGTTTACCTAATGGAGACTTCAATACAGGTGTACATCGCAAAACCTGCCATAAAAATACTTTGCTTAATAGAGATAGCATGCATCCCCCCCACATTTTTAGAAATGTATTAAAGGGCCAATGCATGAGAGTTTCAAGGTTAAACTCTTGCCCAATTTTATTTAATGAGGAACTTATGGAACTGGAAAGTAGGTTCCATCAGAGACAGTACAGTTCTGCAGAAATCACTAGTGCAATTACAGATGTTAGGATGTTACGTCAAGATCAAGCATGCCCCATATTTTCAGACCTTGGCAGAGATGAGTACGGATTAAAAAACAGCAATATGACACACCAGGATGACCAAACTCTTAGGTATATTCTTTACTACACAAAGGATATACATCACATAAGAGAATCCATTTATAAACACTGGGATATACTTAATATAGATCTGGAGGTGTCTAAACATATTCAAGCAGAACCCAAATTTGCATATAGGAATAAGAGTAATTTATACAAACTACTCTGCAGCATTGATTCAAAAATTAGTATGGACACCAAGGCCTTTGAAGGAACTAGATCTTGTAATAAATATAGCTATTGTAGCTACATCTCCAACATTAATGTGTTTATACATCCTGTGACAGGTGACTTTATCAATGTTAAGGTGAATGCAAGATGTAACACCAGACATGTGATATATTTGGCTAGATGCACGGTATGTCCATCCTTCTATATAGGAAAGACGGATAGAATGTTTAAAGAAAGAATTAGAGAACACCTGTATCAAATTCGAATCCGGTCTGAAGTAAACGCATTGTCCAAACATATCATGAGTGTAGATGACAGCCATAGTTTCATCTTCTCTGCCTTACAAGTCACTGAGGTCAGTGTCAGAGGAGGTGACATCAGGAATCTAACAGAATCCATAGAAGTAGAATGGATCATAAAAACCAGGGCGCATATTCCCCCTGGCCTCAATGATAGAGTTCCACTAAAGCCAGCCCTTAAAAGAAAAAGACACATAATTTAATCTTTCTTGTCTTTTTCATTTGCACATCACACTATCAATAAGCTATCTAAGAATAGCAGTTATACATTCATTTTTATTTTTATTGTTTTTGTATTTTATATAAAGCTTCTGTGAAGCTATGTTTACTGATGTTTTATGTCAAGTTTCCCTTTTATATGTGTTTTAGTTTCATCTATATTCACTGTATTTGATACTGATAGTTATTAAAAATAATTTAGTGTTTATATGATGTTTCTTATACTTATATGTAAGTGAATTTACATATACACACACATTTTTTATTTTACATACATGTGCAATGATCCATTGGTTTTCATAAGTATAATTCTTATAAGTATAATGTTGTTATACATACAACATAATCATATACCTAGATAAGAATTTTTTAGGTATTAGTTTCAATTGTTAGTTTATATGTGTATATATCTTTTAATTTCAATTTTAACATTAATTTTTTAATTGAATTCATTAACAGTTATTCATATATATAGATGTCATTCATATATATAGATGTCTTTCATAGGTTGTATTTTGTGGTTTGAAAAAGCTGTAAGCGAAAGCGCTCACCCGAAATAAATTGTGTTCTGGTTTACTACCTAATCGTTGGTTCTTTGGACTGAATAGTCATCAAGTTTGAAAGATTTTTATGGTGCTGACCAGATTTTTGGACTTTGAAGTTAGTACCTTCTCTTTGGCGCTAACATATTAGTTTTGGAGTCAGTATATGAGACTTTATTCATCCATGGAGTGACTACCAGCAGGTTATTTTTGTTATTATTCAAGTTCTGGCGTTTACTATCCTGCTGGTTTTCCTGTGTCTGCCAGGGACAATTCTTTTATTAGTTACATTAATTTTGTTTTGTTACGTTGTCCCATTTGGCGACCCCATGGCTGATGTTGCTGTTGACGTAAATGACGTTGCTGTGGAGCTTCTGTATAACCCGAACGGATTGTTGAGCAAGCGTACATCAAAAGAACGACTTCAACACTGTTTGGAGAACAGCGTGAACCCTTTAGCAGACTGTGACTTTTCTTCGTTTATGCATGAAGATACTACGATAAGTAATGTTGACGCTGAAAAGAAAAGCTCCATTTTGAGTGGGATTGAACTTGAACTGTTAAAATTGAAGCGTTTGCAGATGCAACGCTTCCACTTTGAAACATGCATCACCAAAAGGATTATACCCAGGGGCTTAAGAATGTTGAAAATGCCGACAACAGGCAACATGTATCCCAAACTTTTACGACGATGGCAACAGCTCAATATAGAGGTGAGCTTAAAATATATGAAGCTCTTGAATTACTTTTTCTTACCGGAAGAACAAATTTTATGTGACTCTATCAGAAAGAGTCAAAATGAATTGTATGACAATTGTAATGATGAAATAGTTGATTCTAAATTAGAACAAATAATGGATAATGTGATGTTGTTTGAAAAGAGGTTATTGGAACAAAAGAGGCATAAGTTATCAAGGGATAGTTATGATTTTTCTAACGGCCAAGTTTTCACTTGGCCTAGATACAATACTAATACTTCTATGGTTTCTAACAATTGCAATAATGCTGTACATAACGGTGGGTTAACAGCCACCATCACTACACCCATTACAGGTAGTGTAGCCAACAATGCTGTACACAATAGTGGGGTAACAACCACTGTCACCACACCCATTATAAGTAGTGTAGCTAATAATGATTCCACAGTCAATCATGTCTTAGTTACAGACAGTGAAGCATGTATAGCATCTCATTCTGGCAATGATTTTTCAGAAATCAATACTACTTCTATGAAGGGGCACATTAGGCAAGTAGTAGACTCACTATCTACATCATCCACACAGGTAGTACGTAGCAAAACACGACTCTCACAGATACCAGGTGGTATCCAAGAATTATTCTGCCCTTTCCCTATATCAGACCAATGCCACAAAGGCAGGGATCACTCGATGAGCAGGGGCAGGCAGAAGAGAAAGGCCCCGTCCAACGACTTGAGAGAACCCACTATCAAAAGAATGTGGGAGAAATTAACTTAGTGCATAACCTTTCTCATAGACCATTAGATGAGAATGATTTAGAGGTTTTGAACAAAGGCCTGTCCTTCGTGCCTACAAAGGCCAGTAGTATTACTGAATCCATCCTGGATTTGAAATTATTCACTAGGAACTTGCAATTAAAGGTCATGTTTTGTGATAAACGTATAGCTGGAAGAACTATTAGTTTTAAGAAACCCAGTTTAATGGTTCCTAATTTACATCCCTCAATTGAAGTCTTTTATAAAGCTGTTGAGAAGGACTTATATTCTTTACAAAGTAAACAAGTTAAAACTAAGAGGGGTAACCTTACACTGAAACAATCTAGAGCCCTTAATGGTTTAATACATGATAATAATATCACAATCAGACGAGCTGACAAGGGCGGTCCGATAGTGGTATTTGACACCATTGATTATAAAGACAGAATGCAGGCTATGTTGAATGACCCTGACCATTATGTAGTATTACAGCAGAATGATGTAATTCGAATTATCAGCAATATATACAATGGCTTGGAAGAGATGTATAAAATGGGCACAATTGATTATCAATTATATGATTATCTGGTACTAGATGAACCTATTACTCTAATTATTAAGGGCTTGCCCAAAATTCATAAAGACCTTAATGACCCCCCTATGAGACCTATTGTCTCTGGGAGAGGGTGGGTCACAGAAAATATTTCTTTCTATTTAGAGAAGACTTTGAAACCGTTTGTCTTTAACCATAGTACTATATTGAAAGACTCCAAGGAGTTCCTGTTAGACTTTTATGAAGCAGTAATACCATGGAGTAATTCACCAGAATTGTTACTTGTTACAATGGATGTGAAGTCATTATTCACCAACATTCCTAATGACAAGGGCTTGGAGTTCATACACTTGTATTTAAATAGACATTCCAACATGCCCATAAGCCGAATAGAATTTTTATGCAATTTATTAGAAATGGTATTAGAAAGCAACATATTCATCTTTGATGGTAATTTCTATTTACAGAAAGATGGCGTAGCTATGGGCACTTTGTGTGCCAATAGCTACGCCAATCTTGTTATGGCTTTTTGGGAGGAAGAAAAAATGTGTAAATTAGAAACCTATAAGAGACATGTCGTCTTTTACAAACGATTTGTAGACAACCTTTTTTTCTTATGGAAAGGTGGTGTTCAGGATCTAGTCACCTTTTATGAAGAGGTAAATGAGTTAACAACTTTTTTGAAGTTTACCATTACCTATTCTGAAGAAGTCATTTCTTTTTTGGATGTCAGTATAAAGCATTTACCTAATGGAGACTTCAATACAGGTGTACATCGCAAAACCTGCCATAAAAATACTTTGCTTAAAAGAGATAGCATGCATCCCCCCCCCCCACATTTTTAGAAATGTATTAAAGGGCCAATGCATGAGAGTTTCAAGGTTAAACTCTTGCCCAATTTTATTTAATGAGGAACTTATGGAACTGGAAAGTAGGTTCCATCAGAGACAGTACAGTTCTGCAGAAATCACTAGTGCAATTACAGATGTTAGGATGTTACATCAAGATCAAGCATGCCCCATATTTTCAGACCTTGGCAGAGATGAGTATGGATTAAAAAACAGTAATATGACACACCAGGATGACCAAACTCTTAGGTATATTCTTTACTACACACAGGATATACATCACATAAGAGAATCCATTTATAAACACTGGGATATACTTAATATAGATCTGGAGGTGTCTAAACATATTCAAGCAGAACCCAAATTTGCATATAGGAATAAGAGTAATTTATACAAACTACTCTGCAGCATTGATTCAAAAATTAGTATGGACACCAAGGCCTTTGAAGGAACTAGATCTTGTAATAAATGTAGCTATTGTAGCTACATCTCCAACATTAATGCGTTTATACATCCTGTGACAGGTGACTTTATCAATGTTAAGGTGAATGCAAGATGTAACACCAGACGTGATATATTTGGCTAGATGCATGGTATGTCCATCCTTCTATATAGGAAAGACGGATAGAATGTTTAAAGAAAGAATTAGAGAACACCTGTATCAAATTCGAATCCGGTCTGAAGTAAACGCATTGTCCAAACATATCATGAGTGTAGATGACAGCCATAGTTTCATCTTTTCTGCCTTACAAGTCACTGAGGTCAGTGTCAGAGGAGGCGACATCAGGAATTTAACAGAATTCATAGAAGCAGAATGGATCATAAAAACCAGGGCACACATTCCCCCTGGCCTCAATGATAGAGTTCCACTAAAGCCAGACCTTAAAAGAAAAAGACACAGAATTTAATCTTTCTTGTCTTTTTCATTTGCACATCACACTATCAATAAGCTATCTAAGAATAGCAGTTATACATTCATTTTTATTTTTATTGTTTTTGTATTTTATATAAAGCTTCTGTGAAGCTATGTTTACTGATGTTTTATGTCAAGTTTCCCTTTTATATGTGTTTTAGTTTCATCTATATTTACTGTATTTGATACTGATAGTTATTAAAATAATTTAGTGTTTATATGATGTTTCTTATACTTATATGTAAGTGAATTTACATATACACACACATTTTTTATTTTACATACATGTGCAATGATCCATTGGTTTTCATAAGTATAATTCTTATAAGTATAATGTTGTTATACATACAAGATAATCATATAACTAGATAATAATTTTTTAGGTATTAGTTTCAATTGCTAATTTATATGTGTATATATCTTTTAATTTCTATTTTAACATTAATTGTTTAATTAAATTCATTAACAGTTATTCATATATATAGATGTCATTCATATATATAGATGTCTTTCGTAGGTTGTATTTTGTGGTTTGAAAAAGCTGTAAGCGAAAGCGCTCACCCGAAATAAATTGTGTTCTGGTTTACTACCTAATCGTTGGTTCTTTGGACTGAATAGTCATCTAGTTTGAAAGATTTTTATGGTGCTGACCAGATTTTTGGACTTTGAAGTTAGTACCTTCTCTTTGGCACTAACATATTAGTTTTGGAGTCAGTATATGAGACTTTATTCATCCGTGGAGTGACTACCAGCAGGTTATTTTTGTTATTATTCAAAATCTTAAAAGTGAGTTTCATTACGACATATAGTAATGACAGTGCATAACTTAGGTCCATTCTGTTTAAGAATTGGTCTCTTATTAGTAGAGACAACTCACTATTAGACAGATTTGGAAACTTGCCTAAAATAGTATATAGAAGGGGTCCTAACTTGAAAAACCTCCTTGAGCGTAGGGCTCGAAACAAATCCAAATCCAACAACAAATGGGTAAAACAGAATAAAGGCAAGGAAGCAAGTTGGAAGACAAACACACGGGCTTTAATTTCAATAGATAGTAAGCGCTTTCGGTCAAGCCACTTGCTCAACCTTCATCAGACGATCAGGTCTGATGAAGGTTGAGCAAGTGGCTTGACCGAAAGCGTTTACTATCTATTGAAATTAAAGCCCATGTGTTTGTCTTCCAACTTGCTTCCTTGCCTTTATTCTCTTTCTTGAGCGTAGGGCTCTTAAGCCTAGCGGGAGATCTGTGGGTATATTCACTTGTGGCGCATGTAGGTGGCTCACCTATATTAAGACAGGTAACTCTTTTACAGTTGGTAACAACAAAAAGTTTAGTCTTAACTCAAAACTAAACTGCGAGTCCAAGGCAGTGATATATATTGCAACATGCATTGACTTTCCATCGTTTTACATTGGTAAAACGGATCGCAAGTTTAGAGAAATAATTTATGAGCATATTTATGCCATAAACAAAAACAAAAGTGATAATGCATTAGCTAAGCATTCTCTTTTGTGTGGGGGTCACAAGTTTTGCTTCAAAGCTATTCATCAGGTTTTGCCAGACATTAGAGGTGGCCCTATTGGTTTACTACTTGAGGAACGTGAGTTAGAATGGCAACTGGATCTAAATGCTTTCTCTTATCCACGCTTAAGCGAAAATTGCAATATTTCTTGCTTGTTAAAATTAAGAAGTTTAAGAAGGTGAAAATTTTGTGTATCAAACTTGGTATTACTTTAAACATACTGTAATACGCAGATTTTTATTTAGAATCAGTTTTTATATTGTATGCACTGAATTATTAATAAGATTTTATCAGGTTGACTTTGTGCAATACTTTCCCCGGGATTCATGAACCTTGCACCAGGCGCACGCATGGCGTAGGCGCCACAACGCCAGACATGGCCGCCGAGCGATTCAGGTACGATCCAATTCCACGTGCACTACCGGCGTGCTCCTGAGTTGCGCCGCCTCCGGCGTAGGTATGTTAAACACCCCATGTGCGGTGTTGCACCATGCAAATGAAGGCATATAGCGATCCACGAAGTGGCGCAGGCATAGCATAAGGGCACGGCAATGTAAACCAAAAAAAACGGTTTACATATATCCAAACATGACATAGGAGTAACAGAAGGCTGTCAATGTCAGGTATCATACTGGTGCAATATGCCAATGGTGAAAGACACCGAGAATGTCAAAAGAAAACATGCACAAAATGTAAATAATGACATAAATGGTATGTCCGCAGAAACCACAGCAGAACCCCAGGACATGTCCGCGGAAGGTGTGAAACAATGAAATAATATGACAATGTCATAAAAGAGCAGTATAATACACATCAGCTTCACAGCCACAATACACCATAGTATGCATGGAAAGCCACAACCACAGCTCAAGGGTTACCAAGGAGTGGCGGCAGTGTCCGGCACCATAACCATGTATTAGTAGTCAATGCCATGCAAATGAGGCAGATAATACTGAATCGCAAAATCCCCGCCGGCGTAAGGCTGCACCAAAGCGGCAGCAGTAATACACCGAGGAGTGGCCTAGAGGGAATACATGTCAACCGCAGAGGGGTGTGCCACTGTAGGAGGAAGCACATTGGAGCCCAGCAAACATGGGCTGTACAATGCACATCACAGCAGCAGGACCGGCGTGTGAGGAAATAGATGCGCTGAGAGTACACAATGCGCGCACAGATGCATGTGCACGAGGATGACTACGTTCCCCAACCCAGTCATGTGGCGCGCCCGTCAACAACCACGGATACAGGAAGGTGATGTGGAGAATATGAGGAAATGCGGAAGCAGTGTAATTGGAGTCGTAATGAGCAATCAACACCAATCAACCCACGAAGGGCAATTAGCGGCAGCTGACAACTCTGCATGCAGAATCCCGCAAAACGGGAAAGGGGAGGCATATGAATGCAAAGAAAGTAGGGGATGTAGCAGAATTGCAAAGAGCGAAGAACCGATACAGCACAGCCAAGTAGAGAGGTAGCATAACGGCGGCGGCAGACAAAATGCATGATATGCCATGTCCCTGCAGGATTCACTCCAGGCAATAGTAGGTGCAACGTGCAGAAACAGTAAGGTAAGGTGTAAAGCTAAACCAATGCAGGCAAGTGTAATGTAACACCAAAGGCAACAGCGTTGCAGTGCCAATGGTAAAACACGGAAGATAATCCACAGATCTGACGCACAGACACACCCAATGACATCACCGGGTGTACAGCACAACAGTATAAAGTGTGAATGCACACAACACACAGCGCGTATTCCCAAACGCTGCACTTTAGGGTGTAAACACATGGGGAACTTTTAAAATGTATATGTTGGGTGCCGCCATGGCCGTGATACATCAGCATGTGTCAGAGACAGACGGAGTTGCGGAGGAGGGTGCCGACAACTACCGTAGGCCTCAGAGGAGAAGGAGAGTGTTCAGACCAAGGGTAACCTACCAGGGGCTTCAAGACCTGGAGATTGTAGAGCGTTACAGGGTGGACAGGGACACGTTACAGCAAATAGTGGAGCTGTGCCGGCCACGCCTGAGAACAAGAAACAACAGAGGGGAGCCCATCCCAGTGGACACAAAGGTATGTGTAAGCTTGCGAATACTGGCTACAGGTACCTTTCAAAGGCCAACCGGGGATATAATGGGCATCTCACAGGCATCAGCATCCAGGGTACTACACCAGTTTCTGGATGCCATATTACGACATGCCCATGAGTATATACTCTTCCCCAGTTCTCAGGTGGAGTTGGCTAGCAATATCGCCACTTCCACTGTGTGGCACAATATCCGGAGGTACTGGGTGCGATAGACTGTACGCACATACAAATCAAGTCACCACCCGGGGAGCAGGGTAGACGCTACATAAACCGCAAGGGATTCCCCTCCATCAATTGCCAGGTTGTGTGCAATGCGCAGGGCATTATCATGGATGTGTGTGCTGGCAGCCCTGGAAGCTACCACGACTCCCATATCTGGCATGCCTCACAGCTGTATCAGGTATTCGCCAGGGGGGACATCACACAAGGTCACCTTGTGGGGGATGCTGGCTATGCACTGGAGCCGTGGATGATGGCACCCATCAGAAATGCACACACACACACATGCAAGAACGCCATAATGAGGCACGCACAAACCAGAATAATCATAGAGCGTGTGTTTGGGATGCTGAAATCACGGTTTCGGTGCTTGGATACATCCGGTGGAGCCCTGCAGTACTCTCCAGGCACATGTGCCCACATATTCATAGTATGTGCCATGCTACATAATATGATCCTGCGGAAACAGCTGCTGCAGGGACATAATGGTGAAGGGCCACCAAGCCCGCCACAACTGCCAAGGCAAGCACAGGCACAGAGCGTTCAGTGCCATGAACACACTGTGCCAGCCCCAGTAGGCAGACGGAGGCGTACCCAATATGCCTATGCCTTGGCAAAGAGGGAACTTATAGCACATACTCTGACAGCGTAGGCCCCATGGACTGGCACCTCCCTACCTGCACACACAGTGAAATGGACGGCACACAAACATGGCCGCCCGTAATGTGTACCGTATGGGTGGTCCCATGTGTGACTACAACATAGGCAGCACCCAAACACTGCACACCCAACAGCCAGCGGAGCATGGAACGCCAACACCTTAACCGTATGCGGGTCCTACAGCAGACGGCATAGCCGTATGCTGCCACGTTCACCGCAAGGTGTATACATATGTACATATGTGCATACACAGATATGGCGATAGATATCATTACACACGTAGAAATATATGTACACATACACAGATATAAAGTACAACAGGTAAGACAGGGAATCAGAGGGATGCAAGGTGACAGAGAAGTAAGACGCGATATCTCTACATAGTAAACATAGTGAACGACAACCCAAGTATCCGGGAGGGTTGACAGAACAGGGAACGGCACCCATGGAAAGGTCAACCTACCTAAATGCATAGTCACGAGTCGGGATGATCGCCAGGCCACGGTACAGTAACAGGACATGTGCGGATAATATTATTAGGATATGAGGGCGGAGGTAGACACCGCCGCCGGTGATGTGGGCAATGTAGGTACTGTGTGCAACCATCCCTGTGACAGCGGCAGTATGTGTATGTGTGTGGTGAGGGTGTCGTGTGTTCCGCTGTGCGAGTGTAATGTGTGTGCCACTGTAAAATGTGTATGTAGGTGACATGTGACAGGCGGAGTGGAATAACACGTGTAGGCATACAGTATAGGAACCACAGGCGTATGTACAGCAGTACCCCCAAAGTAGTACTGAGAGCCCCTCCCTGGCTAGGCGCGTGGCGACGTAAAACGATGCAAAGCGAAAATGTCCCAGAATGTACCACAGGAGTATAGCCAACATGAAATGCAAAGGACGTATGTACAAACCATGACCGTATGTATGGCACCGATATGTTAATTTCAAAACGATACGTCGGCAACGTTACACAGCAATAGTCATGTACCGCGGAAATACGCATGTGCTACCCCGGCACCGATCGTGGCTATGTATCGGCCCGTAAACACCGCTGTGTGTTCTACAAGTGTTAAACAAGCAATCACCACCCGAATAGGTGGCAACCGGTAGCATACAGGCCATCCCAAGTACAGGACCACAATGACCGTAAATATCCGGGACAAAATGCCAAGGGATAGTCGGCACGTACGAACAGCCGCAGATATACTACCGATGTGACGGAGGAATACATGCAGGAAGCACACATGCAGGCGATACCGACACCAGACGACATCAACAAAACCTACACTCCTAGAACAACAGACAGGTAACTTGCAGCTCCCCAGGCAGGGATGGAGCACACACACAAGCATACCGTGTATGTAGAAATGCAAGGCCCACAACCCGTGCCGTCACCCACAACCGCCGATATACCCCATCGCACATATCAAAGGGATACAAGCCGCAATAGCAGCAAAAACATACAGGCAGTCAATGACAGCGGCATAGCCGCAACATCTCGCGTGGGAAACACTATCAGCAGCGGATGCATACCTGCATCCGTTGTGTAAAGGAATACAAGAGCTATGTTACACATCCGAATGCAAAACGCCATCGACAGACGCCGCCAGGACAGGGACACCCACATGTCGAACATAATACCATACCCAACACACACAATCCACGGCTAACACCACTGCGAAATGTACCTGATGCCACACATAGCGGCTGCAGTCACACATAACATAACACAATACATTACATCCCCACGAAGGTAGTGCAAATAACCAACGCCCAGGCGAGGAATGAACCATGCCCTAGTTCTGACGCGTACTGTACGAATGGAGTAGATGCACAGGTGATATGCGCATAAGTACACACAGAGGAACAGCTATTGGTGTGATGAACCCACATGTCGCAGGTGACGATGGATATAAGGAAGACTCCTAGGATATTCAAACTGTATGTTCATACCGAACCAATACTACAAAACGGCTCGACTGAGACTAAAGGATATAGCGAGACTCGAACGGAATATGGAAGTAAACACAGGAAAGGTATGTGGAACCCACGAGATGTACTGGTGTGTAACGCATGATATGTATGACGAAGCTGCACTGTATGTGAACGGTGTTTGTAAGTAAAGATACCTGTCCATAAAGCAGAGAGTGGTGAAAGGTGGTTATGTAGTGCTAACCCGCTGAGCATAGCAATGACTGTGGACACCGTGTGCACAGCAGTGGGACATCATGTACACAGCCGGGATAACCCAAGGGCTGCCATAGGGGGGCAAAACACAGAACAATGCCACCACCCACGCCGATGCTGGCAGTGGATGTCCAACAAGGAAGTGCCACAGCAGGGGATAGGACATGTATGTATACTGTCACAGCACACATGTGTATGGGCATATACCGTCGATGTCATACGTAATGTGCGCACGACGTGCACATATGCTTCGCAGTAGGGGTTACTATGTCAAGTATGTGTAATGTAAAGCTGTCATGGTGGATATGACAGACATCATACACAGTATCACAGGCATAGCATGCATAATGGAGGTATGGCCTAGTGTTATGTATACTAACAGGATATGTATGGCCTGTACATATGGGACAGAGTAGTAGCAGAATAGCCACCCAAAATGGAAGGAACACCAAGTAACCATGTCCAAACGATCTGTAGCAGGTGCAATGTGAGCAACAATGACGTCCAGCAGGTCCATGTGTAAATACATGTGCAGTGTACACAGTAGTGTCACCTCCCCATGGTAGTGTCCACTGAACAGCAGAGGTGGATGTCAACTGCATGTCTACACAGTACTGCCGCTGTGGTGGTACCATGTCTATGTGTCACCCTATCAGCAAGGGAGCTATCACATGACCAGTGCCACAGTGTGTTCCTGTGGGATGTGCACAGGACCTACATTCCACAGCATGGTGTGTGTCATGTCTGCGGAAGTAACACAGAAGCCCAGGCTATGCAACGTGGCATGTGTGCACATATGCAGGAGTGCTTCATTCACCCCGCCCACTGCAATTGCCATGTAGGAGTACTACATGCATCACTAATGCGGAGGACATGGCCCATGTCAGAGTAGATGACACCCCTGTGTAAGTGGTATGCAGATGAGTACAGATGTGTTCCCCGTCTGTCATCTGCATATGTAAACTGTCTGAGCCTGGTATACATCACGGCATGACTATACCGTGCCATGTAAAGTCGTAGCCGTTGTGGAAGGTACACCACGAATGTGTTATTGTAACCCTGCCCGTGTGTAGATGTGTGTATGGCACAGGTACAAAGGCTACCAATGTACCAGCAACACACACAGTACAGATATGTGTGGCCCTGCAGATGTGTACCCACGCCACAGTGGAATATGGCAACCACAGCACCATGTGGGGCATGTGTGTGTACAGCAACCATGTACAATGTGATATGCATGTATGGGGACAGTATCCATGTGATACCCAGTGGATGACTGTTGCTATGCAAAGGTGATGTGTACGCGCCATGTGTGATGTATCCTGATGCAATGACATCTACACGATGTATCTGCCACACCGACACCTGTATGGTTGTTAGCAGTATGAGCTGGTGGAGCTACAATGCTGCCAGGTATGTAGATGTGGGATATCTAGGCATGGACAGTACTCTGTGACAGCATGTTGTGTATGTAAGCAAATAGTGAACATGAGGGGCCACATGACTGAGGACTGTGTAATGCCACATGTACCTGACATGTAGTAGGTAGCATGATATGCTTGCACTACTGTGTGTCCTGTCCAGGAGTCATATAGCCTAACATCCTGAGACACAGGGTATGATGTGATGGTGGATGTGTACATTGCCAATACCAGAATGTGGAATGGTGCTGAAGGGCAATGTGGGGACAATGTCTGATCTGTTACCCTCCGTACCACACCAACCACCCATGCAATGGTATGACAGGTGGCCAGCATGTGGATGTGGTGTGCTGTGGCACACAGAGGCCCAACAAGGGTGCCAGTAAAGGCATGGAGGTCATCAATGAGTGTGTGAAGCACGGATGTGGA
>NC_056739.1:1037075484-1037172984 GCF_019279795.1 Protopterus annectens | reverse complement strand
CTACTTGAACAAGGACAATATTCCTATTCTACCTTGCACATTTTACTGGTTACACTAATGGTTCAGTACTTGCCAAAGGAAGCAGTAGACCCTCCATTTGGATAGGAAGCACTTTGGATCATTGCCATAGCTTCTGAACAAACCCTGTAGTAGAAGAGAATATTGTACAGCACTAGTAAAACTTACTGGGATGTCATGTGAGTCCATGGATCTACTGTTCTTCATTGTGCCCATCTACTTCTTCATGAGGATATGATGTAATTGTGGTTGATCTCAAAGCTTAGTATAGTAGTGCCTTAACTTGCTGGGGTTTCAAAGTTATATCTGAATGTCTTTGTAGATATGTCATTGATTTGGAATTTAATGCCTCACTGATTCCTATAACACGACAGTGATGAGAATTACCTCCAAGATTCCTTTCCTACTTACAGGAAATCTGCTTGCCATTTTAGCTTATAGGAGTTCTTGGTTGACTGGAAATATACCAAACGTATTAGTATAATTATGAATTTACATTATAATGTCACTATATTTATAGATAGATGTGTATAGTTTTAGTGGCTACTCCCTGTGTAATGCCCCTATGCAGTATGCACAATATCTAGGAATCTTGCCACAGACCGCAGTTTAATGTTGGCTTATTTCAGTTGCATTCAAGCAGCTTAATCTGCTTCCAGTTACTGTCAGTTTCAGTTTTGTGATCATAAGCTTGTCTTGCAGGGTGCTTGTGCTCCAATTCTGCCTAAAACATTGTTGAGCTCTGAGGGACAATTTAGTTAAAATAATAACACAACATCTGTATACAGGATAGAAACTTAGACTGGCAAACCCATATAAGGAAAGTGTCCATGACCTCAACATTAAATAGTATGATATTGCATAAATTTACTGTGGATGCACTTCATACAGCTAAATAGAATATGAACACACAAGCATGTCTTAGCTGAACTAATCTGCCCATTAAGGTGTATCTAATTTAAAGAGAAGCTCATTGCTAATTAGTTTCCTACATTTTCCTTTATTCGACTATCACTGATTTTGGTTATATGTATTTTTTGATTCCAGCATGTTTTGGTTTCACAGCTTTCTGAGGAAAACAATTTCATGCATTTGCAAGTCACTATGGACAAAAAAAACCTCATAGGATTATAAGAAGTTACTTAGCTAATGGCCAAAGAACCTTTTTAAGCCTAGCCATTCATGCCCCAATTTTCATAATTATTAGTGCTCTAGGATTAGAACAACTTTAGTATATGCCTGTGCCTTGGGGCATCTACAAGCTGCTCCTGTCCATAAAGGTCACAGATGACAAGCCAGGGGGGAATTTACAACTTCCCATCTATTGGTCCAAATTGCATTCAAATAGGATTAGAGAAGAACTCTGTATCACATGAATGGGGAGTCTGTTCCATAGAAGGAAGTAATCTCTAAGACAATATCTGTTCCTAAGCCGTGCTTTGCTTATGTCACAGATGAGGTTTAGATCTTTAGAGCAGGTAAATCCAGTGCTGTTTGTTTTATGAATGTATGGCAGATTAATTAGGATTGGATGGGAGAATACCTTATATGGTAGACATAGATCACCTCTTGGTAGTCTGTAGGAGACGCAGCACAGGGACAGGGCTTTGATGTGATCCACATAGGACATGTTATTTACACCCTGTATTCTTTTAGGTTCATACTAGGCTATCTGCCCTAGGGCATTTATAAGCCTAGCCAGAGTGTGTTTGGCTTTCGCCACCCATTTTAAATTAATTTTGCTATGCCCTTTTTCGAGGTTAGTATACTGTGCCTCTGTCTAACAGTGACACAGAAGTGATACCCGGGGTAAACCTACGATCTCCCATCCACTCATCAAGATTCCTCTTGAAGAGAGTCAATGAGGGACTCTGCCTAACCTGGACTGGGATTTTATTCCAGAGTGAAGGGAGCCTCTGGATTATGAATCTATCCCTCCAGCATGTCCTATTTATTTCAGTGCTGAGGTTCAAGTCTCTCAAGCGCGTAGCTTGATGAGATTTGGATTTTCTGAGGTCCAGCATGTCCATTAATTCTGGGTTGGACATGGCTTTATACGTCAGGCAGAGATCGCCTCTGAGCAGGCGGTATGCCACTGAGTAGAGCTGGAGTTACTTTAACCAGGCAGCATATGGCATCTGTTTGAACCCTTTGATTCTGTTGGTGAGGTACTTTTGGGGTCTTTCCAGTTGCTGCAGGTGTCTGGTAAGGTGCATCCCAAAAGGGGCATTGTACTCAATTATGGTCCTGATGAGGGATGAGTAAAGAGGCATGATGACTTCCCCTGATCTAGATGTGAATCCCTTCATGATTAGGTGGGCTATATAAAATGTTTTTCTAACCACTTTGGTCACGTGGTTGTCAAAGGAGAGATTGCTATCAACTTGGGTCCCCAGGTCCCTAATTACTTCTTCTGTTGCTGAGGAACTTGTGTGGCTGCTCTCACTGTTGGCAAATGCCTGGTTAGATACATGCTGAAGGGTGCACTGTACTCGATTATTGGTCTAATAAGAGCTGAGTATATGTGGGACTATGATCTCCTTAGATCTAGATGCCTTGCCCTTACTTATAAGTGGCACCAAGTAGAAGGACTTTCTCACCACCATGGCACATGGTGATCAAAGTTCAGTTACTGTCACTCTGAGTTCCCAAGTCCCTTATCACTGTGTATACTCTAGCATCAATGTTGTAATTTGCAGGGGTGGTCATATATGTGGCTCTATAAATACATAAAGATATACAGCAAATACATTTTAAACAACCAAAGCAATATATATGATAAGCACATAATGACATATGCATTTATTTATTTAAATTATTATGTATTTCCATTTTGATAATAAGTGGTCTAGTCAGCACAGCCATCTCTGTCACAAAAGAGACAAGTTTGAGAAAAGTTATGAGAATTCCATTATTAATAGTAAAGTATAGCACTAAAACAATTATGTGCACTGCATGCAAAGTTTTAATAACATAGGCACATTATCACATATCCAGCATATACAAATTTGACAGACATTCAAGAATGGCTTGAATTGCAAGCCAGTCAGTAAGACATAGCTAGGCTGTGGTTTTACAACCACATGAATATAAACTTACATTATAGTTTGTATGCATACTTATGCACATACATAGGAAAATATCAGGAAACAGACACTACATTTCCCTCAACTTTCAAATGGTAACCAGTGTAACTCTACTGCAGTCAAATATTCAGGAAAGGAGTGAAAGCTCCAAGCATTTTACCACAATGCAGGAAAGAAAAAAAGAAAATAAATTCAGTTGGATGGAATCAATATTATACAAACAGTTACTGTGTGATTCATGAAGGGTGTCAGCTAAAGGGAAAATATTATTACAGTAACAACATTTAATTTCAAAGTTGTCTGACATTTTTATTGAAATGTTATAAGATTTTATTCTTCTAGAATATCTGGATGTTTAGTGGTCAGTGGGCTTGTTTCCAAGATGCATGCAACTCTTCAAAGCAATGTTGTCCTGTGAAATGAGAGAACCTGATTATAAATGTATATCTGCATGAGTATGTGCACTAATAACACTATTGCTGACCACATGAAAAATAAGTACCACTGAAGGAGAAAATAAAGCATGTAGCAACAAGCATGAAACAAAAACAAAATAAAATACAGCTGCCTAGGCTGGGATATTCATTCCACTAGGTTTTACAAAAAAAATCATCAAAGATCATCCACGTGCAACTAACAATGGGCAAAACTACAATTCAAATTGTAGCTTGCTACAGATCACCCACCATGTTCCATTCCACATTTCTGGAAACACTGGGAAACATAAAGGTCCTACCAAACACCCTAATATTAGGTGATTTCAATTACCCAAACATTAACTGGGAGAACTACTCAAGTACTAACTCCCTTGTCCAACATTTCCTAGAATTTATAAACTCATATGTCCTGGTTCAACTGGTCAACACTCCCACCAGAGGTGGCAACATATTGGACCTGGTCATCACCAACATGGGTGACCGGTGTTCCACACTGGAGGTCAACTCCTCGCTGGTTAGATCTGACCATAAACAAATCACTTTGGATATCCACATTCCGCCCCCACCCCCCGGACAAGAAAACCACTGTGAAAAACTTTTCAAAAGGAAACTTCACGTTACTTAAGACTGAGGTGGAAAGTTTCAAAGCCCCTGTGCTGAAGGATAACGCTGTCCAAGCTGCAAAATCCTTTACTAATGCATTCTACAGGCACCTGCAAGAATGCATGGAACGTGCCATCCCAAGCAAAACCAAGACTCACTCCTCCAAGAAAAAGAAACCAGTCTGGTGGACTCCTGCCATAAACAAGCTATACAATAGAAGGAGGAAACTAGAGGAAACTAGTACCGAAAAGAGTAAAATCCCAAGAAGGGAAGACATCCCTGATCACTATCAGCAAGAAACTACGATCCCTCATAAAATCATCCAAGGCGATCTTTGAAAGAAAAATTGCCAAGGACTCCAAAGATAACCAGAAGGCATTTTTTAGCTATGTCAAGAATCTAAGTGGCAATGCTCAGATCTGCTCGATGTTAGAGCAGAATGGCACAAAATACACTGAACTGACCGATATCGCCAACATTCTGGCAGACAGGTTCAGCGCAAACTTCACCCCCAGAACGGCCCATAACCATAACAGAAATCACAGGCACTCAGGTTAAAACAGCCCTCTCCAAAGCCAAAAACAAAGCATCAATGGGACCAGATGGTGTCCCTGGCTGTGTCCTACACGAGCTCAAAGACGAACTAACCCCTCACCTAAAAACACTGTTCAAACTCTCCACAGGCTATGTACCCATAGAGTGGCGCACAGCAATGGTTATTCCACTCCACAAAGGTGGAGCCACAACAGACCCTGGGAACTATCGCCCTATAAGCCTGACTAGCTTGGCCTGCAAGGCTATGGAGCTCATCATCATGGAACTCATTAACAGAGACATTGGGATCATCCAAACACTGGACCCTACCCAGTTCAGCTTTAAGGGCAGATCATGCCGCCTAAACCTGGTGGACTTCTTTGAGTCAGTTACCAAGGCTATAGATGAGGGAAAGGTGGTACACACAGCCCACCTAGACCTCGCTAAGGCCTTCAACACCATTCCCCATTCTGGTATTATTGACAAGCTCACCAGCCTGAACATAAACCCCTACTTCACAAGATGTGGTACCAACTGGCTCACGGACAGAACCCACATGGTGAGAGTTGCGGGAGCTAGGTCCGACTCTAAACTGGTTACAAGTGGTGTTCCCCAGGGCTCAGTCCTAGGACCCCTCCTGTTCAGCATATACTTCTCAGAGGTACAGGCAAGCACAGGAGGACTATGGCTGACCAAGTTCGCAGATGACTGCAAACTAGGGGCTATAATTGACCCTCCGGCTGACACAGACATCCTCAAAAAGGGTCTCACTGAAACAGATACCTGGTGTAAAAATCATGGCCTCAAGCTAAATGCCAAAAAGTGCATATTCATCCCCTTTGGAAAAAACAAAGTACCCACAAACTACCACATAGTTGGTAGTCCCCTAAACACGGAAGACGTAATAAGGGATCTGGGGACCCAAGTAGATAGTAATCTCACCTTTGATAATCACATTGCCAAAGTGGTTAGAAAATCCTTCTACATGGCCCACCTAATCACAAAAGGGTTCGCATCCAGATCAAAAGAGGTCATTGTGCCCTTCTACTCATCACTCATCAGACCCATCATAGAGTACAACACCCCATTTGAGATGTACCTTACAAGACACCTGCAACAGCTGGAAAGGCCACAGAAGTACCTCACCAAGAGGATCCCTGGCCTCAAACAGATGCCCTATGTGGCTCAACTGAAGAAACTCCAGCTGTACTCTTGCATACTGCCTACTCAGAGGTGATCTCTGCCTGACATACAAGGCCATGTCCAACCAGAATTGATGGACATGCTCCACCTAAAGAAAACCTTATCCCCTCAAGCCACATGTTCTAGGGATCTAAACCTCACCACAACAATATATAGGACATGCTGGAGGGATAGATTCCTGTCCCAGAGACTTCCCATGCTTTGGAACACGATCCCAATCTACATTAGGCAGAGCTCCTCACTAACACTCTTCAAAAGAAACCTTGACGAGTGGATGGGAAACAGAAAGTTTACCCTGGGGATCACTTCAGTGGATCTGCTGGACAGAGGCACAGGGAACTAATTTAAGGGGGGAGGCAAAAGCCAACACATTCTGGCTAGGCTTATAAATGCCTTTGGACAGATAGCCTAGTACCTACCTATGAACAAGCACATACTAAAGAAAATGTATTTTCACTGCTGCAAAGACTGCAGATCTGAGTGTCACTCATCTTGTGTATTCAATAAAACACTGAAGCTGGGTGTTCAATTAAGTAGTTTATTACACACAAACACATCAGGATGGTTGACTGAAACATTAAACTAAACAAACTGACTACTACACGCATGCATGCTTTCACTCTGGCTGCTCACTCAAAATGGCACTCTTGCTTACATGTGCTCAGTACTTATGTGTACATGCTCACTGACTGAAATGGCTCTTAAAGGTACAACACACACACTTGATTTGCATCCTCCCTCTTTGACTATTTTGTCCTGAAATGAAAAAATGACAATTGGATGAGCATGCAAATTATACAGATATATACAAACAATAACAATCATGTCCAGGTTGCCACGTATTTGGGATTAGGTCTTGAGATACAATATGACCTCATAATGTAATACATAGAACTGGGTTTAGCAATAGGGACAGTCACAGGGGAATGTTCTTCTTGAGATTTTTCTGGGATAGTTCCAGGAACATGAACAGATGATGAAATGTTCTCTGGAACAGGAACATTGGATAAATCAGTCTGAAAATTAGAGTCTTTGTTACAAGCAAAATGTAACACTGGCTTGGATTCCGATAGTAAATGTTTCCGTTTCTGCTTGAATTCCATGCCTTGCGACTCAATAATGTATGATCTCGGCTCTCCACACAAATGGTTCACAAGTCCTATTCGATCAAATCCTTTTGCTGTCTGCATCCTCACTATCTCTCCTTCTTTTAATGGATTCAGAGGCTTGCTGGTTTTATCATAGTAGGACTTTTGGGACAAATGCTTCTTTAGGAGTTGAGCTTTTACTGGTGGTGTTTTTAGCACTTGGAACCAGCAAATTCTTGCTGATTGGTTATGTGGTTCTGGTTTGTCTCGACATTAATCTCTGGGCAGGTGAACCAAGAAGATTGTTGCAAGGCATTTTTCTGAGATTTAGAAAAATATCAGTATTATCACGTTTATACTTTTCCAACAGCTGTTTTGCACTTTGAACCAGGCCAGTTCAGCCAGGCCATTTGATTGTGGGTATTCAGGACTACTCGTAACATGAACAAAGTTCCATGTTTCACCAAATCTTTTAAACCGCTGATTTGTAAACTGTGCACCATTGTCAGAAATGACTTTGTGCGGACTACCATGGACAGAAAAATGTCTATTCAACTTCGTAATGACAGTATTGGATGTCAAGTTAGGAAATAGGTCAATCTTGAACCATGATAACTCCAGCTAATGTTGACCATTCCATTTTAAAATATCTGTAGTTACTGTCAATCAAGGTAGTTCAGGATTCTGGCTTAGCTGAAGTGGTTCTTTTTGTTGATGCAGTTTAGTACCATTACCAACAGAACAAGCTGTAGCCGCTGTGGTGCAGCGGTAGCATTGTTGCCTCACAGCAAGAGGTTCTCCCATTTGATTCTCGGCTGGAGCGCCTTCTGTGTGGAGTCTGCATAGCCTCCCCGCGGTCGAATGGTGTTCGAAAGACATGCGTGAATGGGCGTGCCTTCGTTGAAGGTTGGGCGTCGGGCTGGCACCTCGGCACTGTAAAAACCTTCTGCCAATCATTAGCGTACCGGAGTTCTGCTGTGGTGACCCCTAACTGGGAAAAGACGAAAGAAAAACAACAACCAACAGATCAAGCTGAGAGTTCCTTCTGAATATTTTTAGAAATAGAAGGCCAAAATACTAGTCCTCTCACCCTTTTTTTGGTAGAATCATTTCTTGGTTGGCCATGATGCAAGATTTTAATATACTCTTGTTGCAAGGATTTTGGAACAATCACTTTTGGACCTTTCATGATGCAAGATTTTAATATACTCTTGCAAGGATTTTGGAACAATCACTTTTGGACCTTTCATGATACCATCTTCCATCAAAATCTCTTTTCTGTAAGGAATATACTGCTACACATCTGGTGGTAAACAAGATTGCTTTGATGGCCATCCTTAACTGGATCTAAAGCTGTGTGAGTCCTAAGCTCATCAAGACATGTGGAAGAAAAATTTCTCACTTCCATGACTTCAAAATCAGGTTTCTCATTTTCATGCTGTTCAGTGCTTTTTCTGGGTAATCTGGATAAAGTACTAGCAAGATAAAGAAGATTGCCTTTTGTGTAAACCAAGTGAAAGTTGTACTTTTGCGATTTCAACATCATGCATTGCAATCTTGCAGAAGCTGTGTGCATAGGTTTTTTCAAAATAGTGACCAAAAGTTGATCAGTCTCAATTTGAACAGGTTAGGCATAAATATAATCATGAAACATCTAACATATAAACACAATTGCCAAGAGCTCTTTCTCTATCTGAGCATACTGCATCTTGGTCTGGGTTACAGTTCTAGATGCATAGGCTACTAGTCTGGCCTCTTGAAGAATGACTGCACCAAGACCCAACTTTGAAGCATCACAAGAAAGAGTTACAGGTTTGTGAACATCATAATATCTTAAAGTGGGTGGGCTGGCAATTCTCTTTCAGGATATTGGAATGCTCTTTGGTGTTGTTCTGCTCAGGACCAAGTTACATCTTTGCATGTCAGCTCTCTTAACGGTGCTGAAAGTTCTACCAGATCTGGAGTTAAGTTACCCAAATAGTTGACCATGCCAAGAAAACATCATAAGGAGGTTACATTGTCTGCAGCTGGCATCTCAAAAATTGCAGTTTGCTTAGAAGGATCTGGTCGTAAGCCTGAAATGGTAAACAAATGATCCACATAAGTAACTTCTCATAGCCTAAACTTACATTTCTGAGGATTTAACTTAAGATTCACTTCATGAGCATGTTCTAGAACTTTCCTGAGGTTTCTAGCATGTTCGACTTCACCCCTGCCTCCTCCAAGAATATCATCAACTATTATAGCATGTGGATAGCCAAAAAAATTGACTCTTATTGCATGCTGAAAGACTTCACTGGCAGAATTTATCCCAAATGGCATTCTCAAAAATCTGTACCTTCCAAATGGTGTA
This sequence comes from Protopterus annectens, assembly GCF_019279795.1. Taxonomy (NCBI): domain Eukaryota; kingdom Metazoa; phylum Chordata; order Ceratodontiformes; family Protopteridae; genus Protopterus; species Protopterus annectens. Next base: position 1,037,163,662 of record NC_056739.1, on the reverse strand, counting down.
CTGAAAGTGGTTAGCAATGAAGATTTATGGTCAAGTAAAATTTGCCAAAATGAACTTTTTGCATCTAAGAAAGAAAAAAAAACAGCATTTGGCATAAGAGCAGCAACTTCTTTGACTGTAAGCATTGGATGATGAGATTGTTTTAGTGCTTTGTTCAAATCTCTTGGATCAATACATATTCTAATATCTGAGCTTTTCTTATGAGTTACCACCATGGAGGATACCGATCTAATCTCTTGGATCAATACATATTCTAATATCATCTGAGCCTTTCTTATGAATTACCACCATGGAGGATACCCATTTAGTTGGTTCTTCTACTGGACAAATTACTCCTAGATGCACCATTCTGTCTAGATCAACTTTGACTCTACTTGCAGGGCTATGGGAACTTTCCGTACTGGTCTGATAACTGGGCTTACCTCATGGTCTAGCTTCATGGAGTACATAACTGGGAGTTTGCCTAACATGTCTTCAAACAGATCAGCATAATCAGAAAAAACAGTTTGTGCAAAGTTTTTGTTGTTGCAGGTACTTACATGGTGGACTTTTGCATTAAATGAAAACAGTCCCATTTTCAAACTGTCTTTGTGGCTTAACAATGACTGCACATGCCTCTTGACTACATAAAATTGCAAGTCATAGCTGTGCCCAGCAGAGTAACATGAAAGCACTACTAAGCCTTCGGTTTGGATTTCTTCACCACCCTAAGCAACAAGCTTCGCACACACTTTGCCAGATCAAGCTTCTCACTAGCTCTTACTTTGGCAAACACATCTGCTGACATAACATTGCACTTTGAAACAGTATCAACTGTGAGCTGCACAGGTCTCCTATTAATCAGAACAGTACAAAAATACTTAAGTCTTTGCCCACAAATCTACTGCATTGACTGTTTCACCAAGCACTAACACACCATTAACATAAAAAGTGGGGTCGCAGCTTTCTAATTGATCAACTTGCCTCTTTAAATGCTGTCTTTCAATAAAAGAATGTGCCCCTTTTGATTTACAGAAACTTTTGAAATGATTCCACTTTTTACATGTGTGACACTGCTGACCAAAAGCTAAGCACTTTTCTCTTTTGGGCTCATGGCTACCTCCACAATTACAACAGTTGACTATGAGGCTTGCCACATATTTTGCTGAGTCACCCTTCTGCTTCATTGAGCATGCTCTGGATTTTACTGGAGCTGCCCTGGAATGTGCTAGAGAGTCTTGGGGTTTCACTGAAGCAACCACACCCTTAGGCCTCTCTCTTTTAACCTCATGCTGCATTCTTTCAACATTAATACTGGTAGGGACTTGGAAGCATGCATTTCTCATTTTAAGCATATGTGAGTGCTTTTCTGTGAGCTCATATATCTGACAAATCTCTCTGGCCTTATTCAAAGTTAAATCACTGTCTTGATGCAAAATCTTTCTTACTGCATCATCTTTAATACCACACACAAGCCTGTCTTTTATCAACTCATCTCTTAAATCATCAGATCTACATGTTTTTGCCTTCTTTCTCAAATCAGTTATATATGCTGCAAAAGTTTTACCAGGCTTTTGATCTCTTGTGTAAAATATGTGCCTTTCCATTGTAATATTCATTTGGGGGTTACACATTTCTCTAAATTTACATTTTAAGCACTCAGGGTCTTCCTGTGTTTCATCCAGTACCACAGTATGGCGGTCTTCCCCCTCCTCTGCAAATACAGCTGGGGCATGCACAAATGAAGACTCCCTTTCAAGGGCTCCTAAAGTATGCAGAATAAATGCCTTTGAACATGTGTCTTTGTCAGAAAAAGCAGCCTGTATAAAAATATACTCTTGCTTAAACACTCTCCAGTTTTCAGCAACATTATTATCAAATACTAGTGGACCAGGTCTGAGAAATCCTTCTGCCATGCCAACAAAATGCTGCTGTAATTATGTTCAAATGCACACACACATATACCAGGTACTCAGCAAAATATTCAACTGCACCACAGTCTCTTTGAAATGACTGTATTTTGCGAAATAACTGTACTGTCATACTGCATAAACATGAGAACATTTTGCACACCCCAGATATCTCAAATAGCTTTAGTTAATACAAAAAAGAAGCACACAGTGAAAAAACTAAGGTTGTTTTTTCTTTTTTATACATTTTATGTGATTCAGAAGTTATTTCAAGCACTTTTGTAAGTATTTTTATCAATATATGGTAATTTCAAATATTTTGTTTAATTAGAAAGTCATTTTGAATGCTCTGTTTTATATTCATTGTGTAAAAAATCATTTAAATGAGGTTTAGTACCTGGATTTGTTTTTTGACCGGTTTGCGAGTTGTATGAGCAGGGATGATTCACTGCTATATATTCCTCCAATTGTAACTGCACGTCTCATGGTCTTGAAGAAGTTTTGCTTTGGACCACTTTCTGCTGCTACATCATTTTAAACATGCTGCTTCTGACACCATGTTGTTTTAGACATGCCACTTCTGACACCATATTGCTGCTCTTGTTAATTCAATAAGACAATGAAGCTGGGTGTTCATTTAAGTAGTTTATTACATACAAGCACATTAGGATGGCTGACTGAAACATTAACCTAAACAAACTGACTGACTACTAGACACATGCATGCTTTCACTTCGGCTGCTCACTCAAAATGGCACTCATGCTTGCACATGCTCAGTACTTATATGCACGTGTTCACTGAAATAATTCTTAAAGGTACAACACACACTCTGATCTACACGGAGTGTGACTAGATAGGACCTCTGGCTGAGGAAATACAATCATTTAACTAATTTAATAGCCTGAGTGGGGGAAGGAAAATACAAAAGGAGAAACTGTAAACTCTTCACACTTCCTATAATAACCCTCCCCCACTGACATTTGTGAAATCTGACCTGCAGTATGCTAACACGCTTCTCTGAAAACCCTGCCTGTGTATGAACATGTCACTTAAAATGTAAACAAAATACTCTAGCAAGCAATTGATTTTAGAAACGAGATAATGCCCTTTTAATATTAAGGGGAAAATTTGATCTGAGTTAATGTGGGATTTGGAGGGGATCACTGATAAACGGAGGAGCTTGATCTATGGATTCAAAGTCTGAGAAGTGGCCAAAGCCAGATCAGAGATCAGATCCGAAACCCAATAGCTGAGGAAGAATGAAAACAAACAGCACAGATGCATTTTGATGGTGAGTACACAACTTTTGTTTTTGTCTCTTCTTACCAATCTGAAAACAGAGGCAATCCAGAAAGCTTGAGTCATATCTGGCATACCACATGTGACCCAGAGGATGATAGGACTAAAGAAACAGATTACAAATTATTAGTCCAGATTAAATCACTTTAGGTAGCAGATGTAAGAGACTGTCTCTCTGATGCCTGTGGGAGGAATAAGGACACTGTTAAAGTTTCAAGTAGTTTATTCAGTTAAGTAAGTAGCTGAAAGCGTGTTCTTGTTCTAATGCATTTAGCATTGCCACCCTTCCGTTTTTTTCCCGGAGTGTCCGGAAATCAGTAGGGCACTCCGGTTCTCGCTCTGAGACTCCGGAAATACAAAGCACGATGTCAGCGCGTCTGTACGCTAACTAAAAAAATAACATTGCCATCTCGGTTGATTGGCTGCTTGCTGCAGAAGAGGCTGATGCCGCAAGCAGCCAATCAACACTTAGATTCGCAAGTCAATGCCTGCAAAAGCCCGCAGAAATTAAGGGATAAAAAGCTGTGCTCTCAGGTATGTATTGCCTTTTGCTAAAAAAGGTCAGTGAGGTACTTAAGGTCTGAAATTTCTTTTCTTTGCTGGTTCGGCTGTCCGCAGTTCGGGACGTCTTTGGTGGATTGCCTGGTGTGGTCTTGTTGTGGCTATATCCTTGTCTGCTGTCTTCTTTTGCTGCTGGGGCCTGGAATCGATTCGGAATTCGGAAGGAAGGATTGCCTAGCCCTGCTGCTTGCTTGCTGGAGCCTGGCCCTGGAAGGGAAGAGTAGTGCTGTGGACCAGGTGGTGTTGTGCTCCCCTGCCTGCTGCTTGCTTGCTGTGCCTTTGTTAGCTGCCTGTCCTGTTCTGGCTGAGAGCTTGTTTAAGGAGCTCTGCTGCTGCTTTTCTGGAGGTAAGTGGACATTTTTTAATATGTATGGATTGAGGTAGATTTTCAAAGCTTAGTGTGGCAAGGGGAATGAGATACTGCCAGCACAGCTGCTAGTGAATTTTTTAAATGTTAAACTTATATTAATTCACTAGCTATGCTGGCACTATCTCATTCAATGATAGTGACAACAAATGATTTGTATAAGATGCGTGTAACTGTATCTAGATGTTCAACATGTGGTGATTATTAACTAGAACAATTTCTAGCTTGTAATCACCACATCTATCTTTATCTGTAGTTTCTAGGATACTGTCTACAGACTGAGATATTTAGCAAGGATTGGTTTGGCTGTTTTTACTTGCAGTTATTGCAATTTTTTATTTTTCATGTGGGTGCACTTTGATGTTATAGTGAATGTATACTGACTAGGAGTCATATAGGGTTCTTGCTTTGATTGTTGAACTGTCATTTCTCTAGTTTGTCATCACTGCTATGTTTACCTTGATCTTCATTTTCTAGGGTATACCAAGGCTTACTTTGGCTGTTTTTACTGCAATGTTTTAAATCTTTCATGTAGTTTTGTACTTTTACAGTGAATATATAATGAGTACATGATTTGTATAAGATGCTTGGACTGTAGAACTGTCTTTTCTAGTCTGTCATCACTGTGATGTTTACCTTGACCTGTGTTTTTCTTTCTAGGGTGTACTGTCTTTGGTATATAGCGAGGATTAATATAGCTTTTTTGTCTAGCTTGTCATTACTGTTTACCTTCATCTGTGTTTTCTAGGGTATACCATCTATACCAAGGCTTAATTTGGCTGTTTTTACTGCAACATTATTTTAAATCTTTCATGTGGTTTTGTACTTTGATGTTACAGTGAATATATGATACATGATTTTTATAAGATGCTTGGACTGTAGAACTGTTTTATAGTCTGTCATCACCGTGATGTTTACCTTGACCTGTTTTTCTTTCTAGGTGTACTGTCTTGGGTATAGCAAGGCTTAATGTAGCTGCTTTTCTTTGGGACTGTCAATGTGAAATATTTCATGTGGTTTTGAGCTTGTTACAGTGAATATATACTGGATATTTTCTTATTAAATATGCTTAAATGTTTTGTTGTGGTGTAGATATCTAAGTTTTGAGACTACTTGCATATTTATTTAGTGACATTGTGGGCCACTCTACCTTGGCATTGGTCAAACTACCAATGTTTAAGATTACTATTGCACAGTAAGACTGAACACACTTTGTTTGGGCCTTAAAGTTGCTAATAAGGAGTAGGTGGCGATGATTACCTTGTAGTCTGGGGAAAAGGGGGGCATGGTTAGTAAACTTGCGCCAGCCTTTCCCGTGTGTGTATAAATCAGACCTCAGTGTGTCTCAACTGCTTGAGCGATGGCCCAAAACACTGGCTGGACAAATAGGGTGCTGGAGGTCTTCACTTGGCCACTATGCTCAACTCTATAGCTGTGCCAGTGGGAGGTGGTGGTAGGGATCTGGGGTGGAAAAAGGGGGAGAAACCAGCCCCAAGTTGACTGGTCTCTGTGCTAAGAGAAATTGCACTTAATGTGGGGTGTTGCATCTGGAATACTGTGGGGCTGTGGAATTCGTCTTTATCATGTCTGCCCATACGGTCTATTTTACCGTTATGCAAGTTATTACTGTTGCAGCCAGAAGGTATTATGATTGCTGAGCTACATATTTCATGTTTATCATCGTGTCGGCCCACACTGTCCGGTTTGTCTTTATGCAAGTTATTACAGCTGTAGCCAGAGGGTATGATTGCTGAGCTGCCATGTATTTTGTCTTTATCTTGTCAGTCCACAGTATGCCTGAACTTTCTTGCTGTGTTCAGACTCAGCTGGATAACTTTTGCATTGGGTTCTACATAACAGTAGAAGGTCTTAATTTGGTGCATTGCTGTAGTGTCTGACCCATTTGTTTTACACACAGTTGAATGCCTTCTGTGCATATTCTGCTGTCACACCAGGTTCATTTGTAACAGCTGCAGAATGTCCCTCAGACAGGAGTTGCTTCTGCCTTTCATTGCTTTACCTTAACTGTTAATTTTCATGTGGGGTCTCTCATGCTTTTTTTCCTTATACCAACTTGGTATTACTAGGGTGTGAAAGTCTGGAGATTCACATGTGAATGTGATCTACTCTGGCTAGTGTCTACTTACTGACACAGGCCCCACCAGGCACGGGTGTTGGTCACAAGTGTTTTGATTTTGTATTAATAGCTGTTTTGGTTTACTGTAGCGTTGTTGAGCAAGGATCCTGCACGAATCCTGTTCAGGAAAGGCCAATGGATCATCAAGAAGAGGCTGAAAGCATGTCTCTTAAGAGTTTTTTTTCTGCAGATATAATAAAGTGTGGGAGCAAAGCTACTCATTGGTGCGACCTGTTTCAAATGCAGATGCCATGGCAAAGTGCACATCCTGTGGAACAATTTTCACTGAAAAATGGGATGGGGAAAAAGCACTGAAAAACCATCAGAAGTCAAACAAGCATCAGCAAAGCCTTCAGCTCCAGAGGCAGAACCTTGTAATGACAAAGTTTATTCAGCCACGTAGTGCAACCAGTGAAGCTTCCAAAGTGACTGCACCTGAAGTGACAGCAGTCTATCATGGAGTGAAACATGGTCACTCATAGATTGTGGAGGTAAGCTGGCACCGACAGTCTTCCCTGATTCTACTTTGGCTTCAAAATTCAGCTGTGGGAAGACAAAATCTGAGAGTATTGTCATGAATGTACTTGCACCTCATTCAGAGGAGCTCCTTCTGCAGGAACTTGGCAATTCCTATTTCTCAGTGAGATCAGATGCATCCAATAAAGGGAACAGAAAAATGTTCCCTTTGGTTATTCAGTACTTTACTCACACCCATGGCAAACAACAGAAACTCCTTGATTTCTACGAGGATCATAACGAAAGTTCTGAATGTATCTTTACTAGAATAAAAGACATCCTTGTGCATAAAGGACTCCAAGTACAAAACATTGCTAGCTATGCTGCAGACAATGCCTCAGTCAATTAAGGAAAGCACAGGTCTGTTTTTAAAAGTTTGAAATCTGTATTGCCTCACATCATTGCAGCAAACTGTTTATGCCACATAATACATAACTGTGCCAAGCATGTAAGCAAGTCCCTTGCAAAGTTTGATGTGGAGACTCTGGTTTTGAAAGTACATAGTGAGTTTTCAGTATATGCTAAAAAAAACGGCACTGTTGAAAGGTTTCTATTCTTTCCTAGACCAGGACTTTAGGGAAATCATGCAGCACGTTGTAACAAGGTAGCTGTCTTTGTTCCCAGCTGTGGTGAGGCTGGTAGAATGCTGGCCTGCTATTAAAAGTTATTTTATTAGTCAAGGGCCTGAGGACTGTCACCCCCTTATCTGGAAATTTGTGCGGGCCGATGAGGATGGCATCAGTCGGGATGTCTCGGAGGCAGAGTGCTACATACATTTCCTGCACTACATCCTGCAGGTATTCCACAAGTCTATAGCAAAACTTGAAAGTAACACTCTCTCTGCTCCTGAGTTGTACACCGTGATGAAAAGTCTTAAAGATGAGTTGCAGAGAAGGCTAGATGACCAGTTCTTTGGTGCTAAAGTTTCACCTGCTTTACAGCACTTTACTCCAGCTGTCACACAGGAGGTCTGTAGGACCTTCTGTGATTTTTACAGTAAAGCACTTTGTTACCTATAGAAGTGGTTTGACTATGATAATAGTCCCTTTAAAGCTATGCAGGTCCTCAGCCTCTAACATCCTGTAACTTGGCCAGAACTGCATACAGTTGCAGACCTCTTCAAATTGGATGTGGACATTGAAGCACTTTACTCAGACTACTGTACTTTAACTCCTGCATTGCCAGCCCTGTTACAGATGACAGAGGCATCTGTAAGTGATCGCTGGGCGACCTTTTTTTAGTAAAGCTCCAAACTGCAAGCCACTTTACAGACTGGTGCAGTTTGCCCTTTCAACCCCCCCCCCCCGGCAATAGCTTTGTGGAAAGGGTTGTTTCATTTACGGGGAATGCGTGGACTGATACAAGAAATAGAATGCTTGTGTCTCTTGTAAAGGCAGAGTTGCAGGTCAAGCTAAACTTTAACATGAGTTGTTCGCAATTTTATTAATTTGTGAAAAATAACCAGCCATTACTTGAGGCTGCTAGATCAAATGCCAAATATAGCTTCAAGTATAAGCAATGATTTCTAGCAAAACTGTGAAGACACTTTAAACAGTTGCTTTTCTTTTTCATTCAGTGGTGTCATTTTTTTATGTACTATTGTGTGTGGTGAACCCTTAATGTACTGCTTTGAATGAATTGGTGTTTTTAATATCTAAGTAATTGTATTTCCATTTTAGTACTACCTACATGTGATATTAGACTTGTGCTGAAGGCTTAGTCTTCCCATGCTTGTGTGTGATGTACTGTTGTATGTAGTGAACCCTTGAAGAAATATTGCTAAATAAAGTTTTTTTTTTCATTCAACAGATAAGTTATTTAAAGACAGTTGCAGACAATGATGGGAGGGTCCAGGGAAGTGGATTGGAGGAAAATCTGTAAGATGGAAAAATAAGGAGCCAGTCCCAAAGCTTAAGAGGTTAGTTCCTTGTTTGAATATTCCTGAAAAACATATGAGGCTTTACCAGATTGTGGAACTCCATTCTTAGTTAAAAGTTTTTTTTTATTTTTAACAAACAAAAAATGACAACATACCCTGAGCTACCACTGCAGAAGTATATTTAAGAAAACACTTTTGCTTGACAGATTCATTTAATACAGTGGTTTAGAGTTTGATCATTGAAAATGGCTGCTTTTATGAGGCTATCATGAGATTTTATTAGCCTGTTTTGTATTACATGTAATATGATGGCATGTCTGCCTTTGTGGGGCTCATATTCCTTAAATTAAATTGTGAAAGCTTTATTATAGAACTTTTTCTAGTCGCCCTTATCAATGTGAGGCTGTGCCCACTTTTACAGGACTCATATTTCCTGATATACATTATGAAAGACTAATTTTGTCTTGTTTGACAAGAAAGGATTACACTGCCTGCTTATAAGCAGCTCATACACATGATTAATGAGAGCAGTCCCCTTTTTATATGCAGGGGAGATAGTTGCTTAGAGCCATACTAGAGAAATAAATGCATCCAGAGAAATAGCTTACTGTGTAAAAAGTGCTTGTTTTTATAGAACTCGTGGATGTACACAAGTAGGAGGAAAATGTACGTACAGTCAGAGACGCCAGAACCTTTTGTATGGCTTTTTGTGTCCATACAGTAAACATCCACCAAGTGGTAAACTGCAGACTGTACAAAATCTTTAATTAAAAATAAGTATCTCAGATCTTCTGTGAGCATATGCAAACTGTGCTGTGGTGTACAAACTACAGCAGTGTGGGTGTGTTGCACTGGGATAAGAGTTTTCACTGTAATGCAAATTACAGAAATAATGTTTCAGAAAAATATGCAAAACACCCTCTTTGATAATGTATTACAGGAGCTGCCCAAGCAACAGGGACCTCGAAAGCAGAAACACAAGCAACCTCCAACCCCCAACACAACCCAAATGACACATAGCCCACAAACTCAGTGTGCCACTCACCCACAGCCCATAAGGCATAACAACGTACCCAACACTCTAGTCATGGGTGACTCTGTAGTCAGGTACACTGATGTTCCACTCACCAGGCTAAACAAGGAGAAAGTTACTGTCAGCTGCCTGTCAGGTGCCAGGATCCGCCACATAATGCATGCACTCAGGTCACTCCACAAATACAAATATGACTCTGTCATTGTCAATGTTGGTGTGAATGACCTGAGACGTACCTCCTTGGACTACATGAAAAGGGACATGGAGGAGCTGTCCGATCTTGTAGCCCAGGCAGGTATGACCCTAGCCCTGAGTAGCATCCTGCCATCACCCAGAATGATACCACAGTACAAGGACAAAATGATTGACTTCAACAATTGGCTAAGCTTCTGGTGTCATTCTAAGGGGATCCAGTATCTGTCTGCCTGGGATGACATGATCGACAAGCCACGATGCTTTGCCAGAGATGGCCTGCACCTGCCGCCCCTGGGATTCCAGATACTGGCTAAGGCTCTAGCCACCCCTATAGTGCCTTTCTTAGGCAAGGTTCAAATGACAAATTCACCACCCTAACAGGTACAGGCAAGAAGAATCTGAGGGTATTGCTACTCAATGCTAGAAGTCTAAACCTCAAAATGCACTCTCTCGAGGCACTCCTTAAAATGGAGAACATCGACATCTGTGCAGTGACAGAGACCTGGTTCAAGGCTCCAGAGAGTACCCCTGCATTACCAGGCTATAATTTATACCACACCTTTCAGCCACCTAACCTGGACCGAAACACTAAAGGCAGAGGCGTGTCCATATTCATTAAGGATATCCACACCTCCAGGCTAGTTGCTCAGCATAATGCATCTGAGATTACCCAAGTGCAACTAGCTCTGGGCAAGACCGCAATCCAAACTGTAGCTTTCTACAGATCCACCACCATGCCTCAGGACTCCCACTCCTCATTTCTTAATACACTGGAAAATATTAGGGTACAACCTAACACCCTAATAATGGGCAATTTCAACTACCCTACAATTAACTGGGAAAACTACTCATGTACCAACTCTTGTGCTCAACATTTTCTGGAATTCATAAATTCCAATGCCATGGATCAACTTATCCACACCCCCACCAGGGGCAGCAATATCCTAAACCTGGTTATTACCAACATGGGCAACCGGTGCTCCACACCAGAGATCAATTCCTCGTTGGTCAGATCCGACCACAAGCTAATCACCCTAGACATCCACATCCCTCCCCCACCCCCCATTAGGGAAACCACAGTAAAAAATGTCTCCAAAGCCAACTTCACGCTTCTTAAGACAGAAGTGGCAAACTTCACGACACCCATGCTGACGGACAATAGAGGTATGACTGCTGAATCCTACACAAATGCACTTTATAAGCACTTACATGAGTGCATGGATCATGCAATCCCTAACAGAACCAAGATGCTATCCTCCAAAAAAAGGAAGCCAATCTGGTGGTCCCCTGCCATAAACAAACTCTACAACAGAAGAAAGAAACTGTTGCAAAAAAGAGTAAAATCCCATGACTGGAGAAACTCCCTGGTCAGCCTCAGTAAGAAGCTGAGATCCCTCATAAAATTCTCCAAAGCTAGTTATGAAAACAAAATCGCCACTGACTCTAAAGACAACCACAAAGCATTCTATAGCTATGTCAAGAATCTCAATGTCAGCACTTAGATCTGCTCTGAGTTGCAGCACAATGGCACTAAATATACAGAACCAAGTGATATTGCCAACATCCTGGCAGATAGGTTCAGTGCTAACTTTACCCCCCCTGTCATCCCGTAAACGGCCCATCTCTATACCAGAAGAATGCAAAGTTCCTGTAATCACGGCTGCACAGGTAAACAACACACTATCCAAAGCCAAGAACACAGCATCCATGGGACCTGACGATATCCCAGGCTGTGTTCTACATGAACTACAGAACGAACTGACACCCCACCTAAGTACCATATTCAATCATAGCCTCAACTCAGGCTATGTGCCCACTGAATGGTGCACAGCAACAGTTATCCCACTCCACAAAGGGGGAGCCACCACTGACCCCAGGAACTATCATCCTATTAGCCTGAGCCTAGTTTGTAAGGCCATGGAACATATCATCATGGAACTCATAAACAAAGACATTGGTAACCTCCAAACTCTGGATCCCACCCTGTCTGAGTTTGTGAAAGGCAAAGGCAGATCATGCCCCCTGAACCTGATCGACTTCTTTGAGGAAGTCACCAAAGCCGTAGATGAGGGTAAGTTGGTTCACACAGATTATCTTGACCTCGCCAAGACTTTCGACACCATCCCCCATTCTGGAATTAAAGCTAAACTCACTAAACTAGGTATAAAACCCTACATCACAAGATGGGTTGCCAACTGGCTCGCTGACAGAACCCACACTGTAAAAGTTGCAGACTCCAAATCTGACTTCAAACCAGTGAGAAGTGGAGTATCACAAGGTTCAGCCCTGGGACCTCTCTTGTTTGGTATCTACTTCTCTGAAGTATAGGCTAACACAGAAGGCTTTTGGCTAATGAAGTTCACAGATGACTGCAAACTAGGAGCTGTAGTCGAGTCCCCAAATGATGTGGACATCCTATAGAAGGACCTCACTGAGACAGATGCCTGGTGTCAGAGCCATAGCCTTAAGCTCAATGCCAAAAAGTGCATTGTCATCCCCTTTTGTAAAAACTCTGTACCCATGAACTACCACCTAGGCGGCAGTCTACTTAACACTGAATGTGTGATGAGACCTTGGGACCCAGGTAGTCTCTCCTTTGATAATCACATCACCACAGTAGTCAGGAAATCCTTCTACGTGGCACACCTAATCACAAAAGGGTTCTCATCCAGGAAAAAAGAGGTCATTGTTCCCCTCTACTCAACACTCATTAGACCCATTATAGAGTACAATGCCCCTTTTGGAATGTACCTCACAAGACATTTGCAGCAGCTGGAAAGGCCACAGAAGTAACTCACAGAGGATTACTGGCTACAAACAGATGCTCTACACTGACTGTCTCAAAAAACTCCAGCTTTACTTCATAGCATATTGCCTACTCCGAGGTGATCTCTGCCTAACATATAAAGCTATGTCAAACCCAGAGCTGTTGGACATGCTCCACTTAAAGAAATCCCAATCCCTCCGAGCTACATGCTCTAGGGACCTAAACCTTGTCACCACAATAAACAGAACATGCTGGAGGGATAGATTCCTGTCCCAGAGACTTGCCATACTCTGGAACAAACTACCTATCTATATCAAACAAAGCTCCTCATTAGCACTCTTCAAGAAAAATCTTGATGATTGGATGGGAAATAGGAAATTCACCCCAGGGATCACCTCTGTGGCTTTGCTCGATGGGGCACAGGAAAATAATTTTCTTGGGTGGCAAAAGCCAGGGTACCTTTTTGGCTAGGCTTATATAGGCCCTAGGGCCAATAGCCTAGCACCTGAACCTATTGCTCTGCTCATAAAATCCCAGCTTACTCTGTCAAATGCTTTCTCTGCATCAATACTCAACAACAGTGGTATTTTCTTACATTCTGCTTCACTCTGAATCATCAATGTTCTGTTAATGTTGTCAAATGTTTCCTTCCCCTCCACAAGACCACATTGATCCATAACTATCCGTTTGGCATCACTTTTGTGATTCTTTTAACCACTATAGACATAAACACTTTGAAATCATGGGTTAATATTGAAATGGGCCTGCATGAAGCTGGATCTGATGGATTACCCTCTTTAGGTATTACAGCTACCACCACTTTCTTCCAGGATGTTGGTGCTTCTCCTCCTCTTAAAATACTATTAAACAAAAATTTCCAGATCTTTATCAGTTTTTTTCCCTCCTAGTTTCCAAACTTCCACAGGAATACCATCTATTCCTGGGGACTTTCCTGTAAATTGGTTATACATCACCATTTTTATCTCATCTCCTCCTTATAACTGTTAGTAATTGAACCTCCTCTACCTCTAATCTTGGCATATTTAATTCTTCCATAAGATTTTCCATTTATACCTTTTCTTGATTTCCATATTTCTACTCTTTACACAGACTTTCATATAATTTCCTAAATATTTCTAATACTTCTACAGGATCCCTTGTTATCTTCCTTGTTATAGGCTCCTTAAGCTTGGTGAAAGCCCTTTATACTTTCTGTTGCCTGAGTTGTTGTGCTAAAAGTTTTTGCACTCTAGAGTTATTATCAAAAACAGTTGCTTAACAGTAATCTTTCTAAACTCATGCATATTATTGAAGTAATCCCTTATTTTTCTGTTTAGCATTCTGCAGTTGCTCCTCCTTTTGTTCTGTATGATTCCCCCATTTTTTGCAATACTTTAACATTTGTCAGTCCTTCTAAATAATTCTTGTTACTTCTTAACCAAATCTCCATTTCTTTTATTTCCACCCTATTTTTATACTCCACTTTAATTTTATACCACTCCCTAGCTATATTTTCAGAAGAAAATTATATCTTCTCTAATAGCGCCTGAATAATTTTCACTACCAATTTCTTAAATTCCTCTCTTTTCAACAGATAGGTGTGAAAGTGAGTGTCTCATTTTTATTTCATTACCCTGTGTTTTTATTTTACTTATTAGTGCATTTGAAATAGTTATTGGGTATGTATCAAGAATTTTAATTAAATGCACATGTTCCTGTGAAATGTAAATTCTGTCTAGCCTAGCCCAATTTTGGTATCTCTGGGAATAATATGTAAATTCACTCCAAAATCTTAATACTGAATTCACATTTTCCATACCAAATGTTTTCATAACTTTCTTTAAAAATCTACCCTCCTTTGTTATATTTTTCCTTCTGGCCCCCCAGACGCATCTTCACTGTTGATAATCAAAATCCAGTCCCCACATATAAGTAATACTCCTTGATAAAGTCTGATTATTTCTCCCAGAATTTTCTTAAGGTCCATTATAGCTTCGCAAGGGACGGCTTGCACCTGTCACCCCTGGGCTTCCGGATATTGGCAAAGGCTCTTGCCACCCCCATAGTGCCTTTTTTAGGCAAGGCTCAAATGATAAACCTACCACCCTAGAAAACAAAATTGGAGAAAAACTAAGGGTAATACTGCTCAATGCCAGAAGTCTAAACCTCAAGATGCACGCCCTCGAAGCCCTCCTCAGTATGGAGAACATCGATGTCTGTGCTGTGACTGAAACCTGGTTCAAGGCTCCTGAGAGCACCCCAGCACTATCAGGTTATACCTCATATCATGCGTTCCAGCCCCAAATTCCGGACCGAACTACAAAAGGAGGGGGAGTATCCATATTCATAAAGGATACCCACACCTCCAGGTTAGTGGCAACGCACGAAGCATCGTAGACCATCCAGGTGCAATTAACCATAGGTAAAACTGCCCTACAGTTTGTAGCATGCTACAGACCACCTTCTCAAACTCAGGAAACCCACACAGCCTTCCTGAAGACACTGGAGAGTATGAATGTCTCTCCAAACACCATCATATTGGGTGACTTCAACTACCCAAACATAGACTGGGAACATTACTCAAGCCCCAACACCCTAGCCCAAAGGCTTCTGGAGTTCATAAACTCAAATGCTATGGAACAACTAGTCACCATTCCCACAAGAGGAGAAAATATACTAGACCTGATCATCACAAACATGGGGACAAAATGCTCCACACCGGAAGTATATCCCTCATTGGTGAGATCAGACCATAAATTAATCTCATTGGAGATCCACATCCCCCCACCCCAGCAAAAAGACCACAGTGAAGAACTTCTCAAAAGCAAACTTCACACTTCTTAAGACTGGAGTGGTATCCCTCAAGGCCCCGAGCCAGTGGAAACCACAACCCACGCTGCTGAAACCCTTACAAATGCCTTCTACGAGCACCTCCAGGAATGTATGGATCAAGCAATCCCTAATAAAATCAAGACCCTTTCCACCAAAGGCAGGCGCCGGTCTGGTGGGCCCCAGCCATAAACAACCTCTACAACAAGCCGAGAAAGCTACTACATGACAGAGCAAAATCCCTAAAAGGGCAGTTATCTCTGGTCAATACTAGCAAAAACTACGATCACTCATAAAATCATCCAAGGCCAACTTTGAGAGAAAAATCGCTAATGACACAAAAGACAATCATAAGGCCTTCTTTAGCTATGTTAGAAACCTGGGTAGAAACTCCCAGATATGCTCAGAATTAGTCCAAAATGATACAAAAATCACTGAACCCACAGACATTGCCAACATAGTGGCAGACAGGTTCAGTGCAAATTACCCCCCCCCCAAAAGGAGAAATATCTATCCCACCTGAGTCTAGCCTCCCAAACATCTCAGATGCCCAGGTGAGAGCTGCTCTCTCTAAAGCAAAAAACACAGCATCAATGGGACTGGACGGTGTCCCCGGCTGTGTGCTACATGAACTCAATGAGGAACTAAACCCACACATAAGGCTGCTGTTTAATCTTAGCCTTACTACAGGATACGTACCCAAAGAATGGCGTACGGCAACTGTGGTCCCACTCCACAAAGGCGGTGCTTCTACGGACCCTGGAAATTACCACCCCATGTCTGCAAAGCTATGGAGAGGATCATAATGGAACTCATAAATAAAGACATTGGGGACCTACAGACACTGGATCCTACCCAATTTGGCTTTGTCAAGGGCAGATCCTGCCTCTTGAACTTGGTCGACTTTTTCGAAACAGTCACTAAGGCCATTGATGAGGGTAAGGCAGTTCACACAGCCTACCTTGACCTAGCAAAAGCGTTCGACACAATACCCCACTTGGGCATCATAGAAAAGCTCACCAGCTTAGATGTAAACCCATATGTCACAAGATGGGTTGCAAACTAGCTCAAGGACAGAACACACAGGGTTAGAGTTGCTGGTGCCATGTCAGACTCTAAGCCAGTCACGAGCGGTGTCCCACAGGGCTCAGTCCTCGGCCCCTCTTGTTCGGCATTTATTTTTCTGAAGTGCAGGCAAACATAGGGGATTGTGGCTGACAAAATTTGCAGATGACTGCAAACTGGGCACCATAATTGACACTCCATCAGACACAGACATCCTCCAGAGAGGTCTCATAGAAATGGATAACTGGTGCCAGAGCCATGGCCTTAAGCTAAATGCCAAAAATGTATAGTCATACCCTTTGGGAAAAACAAGGTAACCCCTAATTACCACATAGGTGGTAATCCATTAAACATGGAAGAAGTTATCAGGGACCTGGGGACCCAAGTTGACAGTAACCTCTCTTTTGACACTCACATTGCCAAAGTGGTTAGGAAGACCTTCTACATTGCCCACCTGATCATGAAGGGATTCACATCCAGATCAGGAGAGGTCATTGTATCCCTGTACTCTTCACTTATCAGACCAATGATTGAGTACAACGCCCCATTCGGAATGTACCTTACCCGACACCTGCAGCAGTTGGAAAGACCCCAAAAGTTCCTCACCAAAAGGATAAAGAGGCTCAAACATATGTCATACGATGCCCGACTGAAGAAACTCCAGCTCTATTCAGTCGCATACCGTCTGCTCAGAGGTGATCTGTGCCTGACATACAAGGCCATGTCCAACCCGGAATTAATGGACATGCTCCACCTCAAAAAATCCAAATCCACCAGAGCCATGAGAGCAAGAGACTTAAACCTCAACACGGATATAAATAGGACATGCTGGAGGGACAGATTCATCACCCAGAGACTTCCTACACTATGGAACAGAATCCCAGTCCATGTGAGGCAGAGCCCCTCACTGACTCTGTTCAAGAAAAATCTTGATGAGTGGATGGGAGATCGTAGGTTTACCCCAGGAATCATCTCTGTGTCACTGCTGGACAGAGGCACAGCAAACTGATGGGTATAGTATTCTCATCCTAAGGGGTGGTGAAAGCCACACACACTCTGGCTAGGCTTATAAATGCCCTAGGGCAGATAGCCTAGTATGAACCTATTATGTTGGAATATGAATACATTCCAGTGCAATTTTCCTCCCTTGCTAGTAGCCCCTCAGTACTACAAATCTACCATTATTGCTTTTTTATTGTCTTCTATTACTATTGGAGCTAATTTTGCAACTAATATACATACTTCTCTCTTCCTTTGTCCCAGGTATTCTGCTGAATAACCACCCTGAAAACCTTTTTTTTATCAAATTCACATGCTCAGTTCTTTCCAAGTGTGTGTCCTGTAGCATAGGCATTTTCACCCTACATTTTTTAATATAGTTGACTATTATTTTTTGCATTTATCTGTGAGGCCATAAACATTGTAAGACATTATAGTATGCAGCATATTCTTGAGAAATTTTTATTCCCACCTTTTATGTATAACAGCTTTTTTCTTAAATGTCTAGTTACAGCTTTTGTGTTACATGAATGTACTGTTTGGCAGGTTCATTTTTTTATACAATTGTTTCTTGTCATCTCCATTTGAGCCTATGTCACATCTTACATAACTTTTTGTTTTATTGAAAACCCTCACACAAAAATACACACAGCCCCCATATCACTATAAAACCTATTAACTTAATAATAAATCACAAAACTAAGTACATCTTCAAATACTGAAATTTTACCCTTGTAAAAGGAACAAATGTTCCAAGGTATCAGCCACACACACACAGAGACTCCAGCTAACCTAAAAGAAAAATTAAACATGCTAAGACACATAGTGGTTCTATTAAATATGTTTTTTTTCTTATCTTTATATCGCTCCTCTCTCAGCTGGGAAAACACTTGAATCTTTCATATTGTCTGCTAGAGACATGAGAACCAGGCACAAGACTGTTTACTAGAAAAAAAGCTTTATAATATTCAGTATTCTTTTTCATTTACTTGCTTTCTCTTAAAACTTGTTGCTAGATTAAGCTATTGCCCTTAACCCGGTCATTCCGCTATGCAAGAATGAGAAAAAAGCACACTTATTTTCTTTTGGCATACTATTTAAACCAGATCATTTTTTTTCAAAATTACAGTGCCTATGTTTCTTAAAACTGAACAAGGGGAAAGAGTGAAAGGAGAAAAAGAAAGGAAAAAGAAAAATCAGGAGGACCTACTTACACTAGTATTCCCCATTACACTTAAAAATAACTGAAAAAAAACTTTACTTTATAACATGTAAAGAAAATCATGCACTATTTAAATAATACTATTAAGAAAAAAATGTTTTACTTACAGTTAACTTTCACCTTCCTCGTCCCCTCTCCTGAGTATTTTTCCAAACTTTAATGACATGAAGGAGGGCATAGGCTTTACAGTCCAAAAAAGTCCAATATTTCCAGATTAGTGTTGTTCTGTCTTGTTTCACAAATATAATTATTGCTTTGTAATCCCACATTTGTCAGTTTCCAAGTTACTGATTTTATTTTCTAAATGTTAATGACCTGAAGTAGGACATATGCTTTAGCATCCTCTATAAGTGTAACAAGGTCCAATATTCCTGATTTTATTGTTCTATTCCTGTTCATCTCCATTCTCCCATACCCTGTCTCTGCTTTATTTCCAATGTACACTATTCTTATAGTCAGCTCGTGTGCTTCTTTTCCCTCTCTCAAGCATCTCCATTGAAACACTGGAAAAGGTTTCACTGGCACAGTCTGAGGTCTTTACTGCCAGAATAACAAGAAGCAGAATCTTCTCCTATTCCACAGCTCACCTTTTGTTGGACAAACTTTTGTATTTATTCCTTAGCATGTACTTCATCAAAAATTATTTTGTTCCTCCAGGGAAAAATATTTTGAAGATAGCTGAGGACAGCAGTTTGAATATCATGCCCGCTTCTTGACATTCCCTAAATAATGGGAAAATAAACTACTTCTCTTCTGCCTGGTGTACGATAAGTCATTCTCCACAAACACTCTTCTGAAGTCTCCCACTTTTAGTAGTGTCCTTCTGGCAGAGTTTTGTCAGACTCCACTCATTCTGCTGGCAAGACTGCATCTTTACTATTAAAGGTTTAGTTTGTTTTATCATAGCCAGGTTTGGGGCATATGGATGATGTGTCCTTTCAATTAACGATTCCTGTTGTGGAATACCAATCCAGTTGCTTATTTGTGCTTTCATAAAATTAATACAGTCTGTTCCTTCCAGCTTCTCAGGTATAGCAAAAAATCTCAGATTTTCCCTTTGTGCTCTGTCCTCTAATTCTATTATTTTTGAAACATCTCTTCTTGTGCAATCTTATATCCAGCCAGCCTTTTCTTCTTTTTGACCTCTGAGGCTTGCAGTTTTATCACCTCACCTGAATATCTGTTTAAGCCTCTTTCATTTTTTCAAGCTTTTATTGTTTGAGTTGATATACTCCATTAGTGTTTCATTTATTTTAGTCAGATCTGTGTGCTGTTGCCTTATACTTTCCTCTAGGTTATTGGAAGTCATTTCTGGAGCTTGCACTGCTTTTTTCTGAACAGCTACAGTAGTTTTCCCAGTTACTTTTTTTTCATCACCTTTTGTAGCTGATTTTCCTTCAAGTCTTCTGTATTTTCTTTTCCTGGCATTCAGGCAGTACACTTACTAGCCAGTTACTGAAATTTACCCAGAAATTTAGGTCCGCTAGCTTTCTCTGCTATGTTTCTGTTTTCACACTTGGAGAGCTGTTACTTAATACACAACCATCCTGGGAGTCCTGTTTCAAGTATGGTTGATTTAGATTTTGATTTCCAAGGCCTTACTATATCTAGGCATTTCAGATCCTGTATCCCAGCTCAAAAAAAAATCCTTAGTTGCACTCATGTGCTTACCCAGTATTCCTGACAGAGTACTCTGTAGGGAATTTTTAAAGTCTGCAAACTCATTGCATTCCCAGTTACCACTTTCTTTCATATCACATCTTCAACATTTGATATCTGCCTGAGGAAAATTTCTTTAGTCTGGTTGGAGTATAAAAGTGTCTATGCAAACATTTCCAGGCAAAAATCCTGAATCTTCTAGATTTTGTTGCATATTTTAGAGTCATACATATGTTCACCCATTGTTTCTTTCTGAATTGCATACCTAATCTCTCTTCTCAATCTTTTCTGACGTCTTCTGATTGTTCCTATATTTATCATGCAATATTTCATATGCAATACTAATTAGCCATTTTTAACAGCAGCTTCTGTTCTAAATTCAGTTAAAAGTTCAACCATTCAGGTCTTTGGTTTAGGATTCCCCTATACCTTTCTCTCTGTCCATACTCTGATATCAAACCCTGATAGGGATGGCAGTCATTAACCTGCAATATCTTTTTGGCCTCTTCCCTTTCTGTTAACTTTCCATCTCTAATTATTTGTTCCAAATACCTTGGTTCATTCAGTAAACTCCACTCCCCTCTTGTCTATTGTCTGTACCCCTAACTGCAGTCATCCCTATCAGCAGAATCTCCTTTCTCCATTACTGTGGTGGCTTAGTTCTTAGTATACTTTCTGCTACTTTATGAATATAATGTTCTGTGTGACTGTTATTCTTAAGGATCTGTGTCCAAAATCTCATTCTTTCCTTATTTCTTACAGTACACTCCTGCTTCATCATCATCTCTTTCCACTTTGCATTGTAGCTTTCTGCTTGTATGTATAGGAGCCTTAACTGTGTAGATCTAAAATATTCCTTCAAATCAGGTATCCTAAACCTCCTTGTTCTGTTAGGATGATCAACTCATTACAAGTGATTCTTGCCCTCTTTCCCTCCTAAGTAGCATCCTTCAACTCTCTACCGATTACTATCCACAACTTTTGCCATCTCCAAATCTTGGCTAAAAAACAATTGTCCAAATTGCCACCACCTCCTACCTTCCTACAACTACATTCAATGCCAGACCAAGAGGTGGAATTCTGCTTCTGTTTAAAAGTTATTTCTTCCCTGAAATCATTGCCATACAAATGCACCATCAGATAATGACCGTAACTGGTTACTGATGCAATTTCTCACATAAAACAAAACTCTCTTTTTTGCTATCACATATCTTCCTCACCCTCCACATTATCGAAAGTCAATACATTAATTAGTAATCTCTCATCAGTTCCAAACAGCAGCAGTATAATTATTCTGGGGGATTTTAATATTAACTTCCCAGGCCCCACTGTCAATAGCATGACAGAATTCTTAGCCAACCAATACATCATCCATTTCATCTTTAGACATACTTTCATGATTTTTAATTCTGTAATAAAATTGTACCCAAAATACACTTTGACCACTCTGGAGTAGTTTAAACATAACTTTTATTAAAATAATTAAGTCAAATAATCAAGAGAACTAGCAGCTTGGCTAAGTATGCATTCACAAGGCTCAAAAGGCTACCACTCACATCCACTCTGATTTGTAAAAGAAGAAACAATGAAGACAAAACCACCAATAAGAAAACACATACAATAGATCAATTAACACAACAAATATTGTATTATTAACTCTGTATTAGGTCCTTTAGGGTATAGGATTTCAAATATAAAAATAAACCATGCTTCTTTTTTGTAATAGCTCATCTGATATATTATAATACAAGTCTGGATTCCTCACAAATAACAAAAAATCTTACTGATCCATTTTGTTGTATAAATTGGATAACCACTGGGCTATCTTGGCATAAATTCCTGTTATCTCTTACTTGTTCTAAAACATTTATTCTTACTGGAAGGCCCTACATACTATAAATTACATGGTCATATAAGGCAGTACATTTTATGCTGTCTGGCAATGGAGGGAAATATAGTTGCAATTCAAATATGTGTTATATTTTAATCAATGGTATTGAATATCAAAGATGTTTAGAAAACCCACTGAATAATCTGCAAATAAAGTTGAAAGCTTTATTAGACAGTATGATATTTAAAAGAAATATTACAGAGAGTATGGCACAAGAGTTGCTTGTAGTTAATCCTAGGTTACCCTTGTTTTATGCACTACCAAATATACATATGAAATGAAACTACCAATATAGCATGTATTTTGGAGCTAAAGCAAATTATGGGTTGACTGGTGTACATTATTTAGTATATATATATATATATATGCATATCACTGTGTGCATTATTTTATGGTTTTCATACATTTTTTTAATATTTAGTGTTTTTCATAATGTATATATATTATTTATTCATATTTTATGTAATACATGTGCTTTTTAATATTTTTAGCACTCTTTTAATGGTTATTGTGTGCCTTCACTTTAATTGGGAGTGACTTTTAATTAATTAAGTAACGTGATTAAAATGGGTATATAAGGGCTTATTTTAAATGATGGTTGTTCTGAGGAAGTCCCTATCAGGGGAAGAAAGCACTAAAGATTTATTAAAGTCTTCTTGTATTGTTGGCTGGCTTCTGTGTGCTGGTTTAATACATTTCTGAGTTTGTTGTTCTACTTTTTGTGATATTTAAAAGAAATATTACAGAGGGTATGGCACAAGAATTGCTTGTAGTTAATCTTAGGTTACCCTTGTTTTATTCACTACCAAATATACATAAAACCCTATTGTTATGACCTGGTGTGCCCTTTGTTTGCCAGGTGGGGGTACCTTCAGAAACAATAGGGGTGGTGTTACATGTTCTTTTACATATTTATATGAAAGGAATGGATTCCTACATAAGGTATACTTTTGGTTTCTTGCATTGGTTAAAACATATACGGAGCAATAGAGCAATGTGTGTTTAGATTAGTTACAGTACAAGTCTGTAGCATTTACTCTTCTATACAGCACGAATGGGTTTAAAAGCTAGACAATGCTTGTTCAGGATGAGATTTATCCAACATGTGTTCAAAATCACTGAATTCTGTTTAACTAGCATTTCGTTTTTCTTTAATATTTTTAAGCAAATCCAGGGAGCGGCAATGGGGTGAATCAGTTGCACAAATTTGTTTATGGGCATGTATGTGCTGCTAGCTATGTACAGAAATCTTTTTTTAATTGCAAATATGTTGCTATAGACATTTTCCTGATGAATATTACTAGTAATTACGAGGGAAATTAGAAACTTTATGGAATTTTTGATAGCTTGTAGAATAATGAATTTGGTAATTCTTTTACTTATAATATTCAGCCTGATAATTCTGATTTTTTTTAGATGTTAAACTTGACATAGGATGAAAAATTTTTAACTACATTGTATAGAAAAATGTCCATGTGCATAACTTTGAGCATGGTAGAAGAAAGGTTTTTGAAGGTAGCACAGGATATAATATATTTTCACCACATACAAAATGGAAAGACAAGTTTATATCCCTAGACCTCCCAAAACTCTAGCATAAACTTTTGCCTACATGTTAAACAGTGCAACTCACTATCTTTCTTTAGAGAGAGTAAACCCTAAATAGGGTTTAATCAGGAATGTAGAAGAAAGGTTATAGAAACAATTTAAATCTACAAGAACCAACAGCAAAAGGAGTTGCTACCTTCTGGATTCTTATGAAGTGTAGTTTGTTACACATTATGTTCAATTTGTAGAAGGTATAAGTAAGATAGGAAATATTGGTATATTATACTGTCTGATATTTTAGGTGAGAAATTTCATTGCGTTTAAAAATTTTTGCATAGGAATTCTCTGAGTATAATAAACTGGATAGTTCCTACAGCAATGAGTTTTGACAGTTGTAATAATTGTTACAAGGGCTGTACTTTTTGAAAATATATAGAACACAGTCTAACATTTTATTAACAGATTTGAACTTCAACCAATAACATGTTTAGACTGTTATCCAAATGCAGTTGTTTGCTGCCTTAAATGCCCACATAATATATATTATACAGGTTAAATGAAATATCTGGTGAGAGTGCATATTTCAAAGCATCTAACAGATTTCAAGAATTCCTCCCAAGATAGCCCAGAAGCTATATATTTTGAAAAGAAATATGTATTGGACCCTAAAATGATAAGAATGTTTTTTATGTATAGGGCGAGCAATACAATTTTAATGTATTAGATATACTGTTGTAGAGAGAAGTATTGTTAATTCTTAGATTTGAAGCTATGTACTCTAAAGTACTTACTAATTAATTAATTATTATTTTTGGGGTATTTTAATTGATTCATTGCATATGTTTTCTTATTGGTTTCTTTGTCTCCTTACTTCATTTCTGTTGTAAAAGTTAAAGTGGATGTATTAACCACAACCAATTCAAAACTGAACTTGACCTAATCTATACTCCAACAGCTATCCCATACTTTACCTGCCTGTTACCAACTGCCCTTCTCTGATCTCTAACATAAAAATTCTTCCACCTACCCTCAGTGATTACTGCCCCGTCTCCTTCAAAATCAACCTCTGTTTTCTCAAAACATGTATAAAGTTATTAAATTTGGTTCAAAATCAGCTACAAACATTGAAAAACTGAGAACTCCACCATAACACAGTACTCTCCTCATATATGCTGGAACAATTAAATTACTTTAATTAATACATATATAAGTTATATGATACAGGTGCAGCACAAGTCTGTTTTTGATGTTATACCCTTTTATTCTGGATAGCTCAGGCTGATTTCATTCAAAAGTCTATGATTTCACCCATCAAGTAGGAAGCACCCTGATATCAATGACCTCAATCGGTTACTTTGGCTTCTCTAATCTTAAATTTGGCCACTAATAAGTTCACTGATGAAGTCAATCAGAATAAAGACCTACAAAGACAAATGGAAGATACAGTACTCTGGTTCAATAGAGAAGGAAGTGCAAGGACATTTCATTTTAGTTCTTATCATTTATTAAAAAGGTAGCAGGGCATGTCCAATGACACTTTTCATCCATGTACAGGACCATTCAGCAAATACAAAGCACAAAATTAATACCCAGAATTCATACATAACCAAATACTTTGGTGGTACACGCAAGATTTCAATTAATCCTATTAAATTGCACAATAAAAGTAAATACAATTAACAAGAGAGTTCAAATGGACAGTGTGGAGGACTGAGTAAAACAAAATTCATATCCCCTTTTTATAAATCATAAAAAATAATAATTAAAATCGAGGACTGTATTGAATGTATGTGAGCGAAACAGTGTAAATAATGTTGGCTAAACACAATGGCAAAACAGTTGGGTAGTACAAACTATTTTTTAACCAGAATCTTGGAAGCAGTTGCATTTGTTTTCCTTAAGTAATTGGGAATCAAGATTCTTCTTGAAGAATGCAAGATTGTCAGTTTGCTTGATTGCTTTAACAAGAGAGCTCCATGAGGCAGGGATAAGTTTGGAGAAGGATCTTTCACAATTAGTGAGAATAAAGAGAGGTCCTCATAGTTTGGCAGAGTTAGAATTAAGGAGAGTTTAAAGAGTCTTTGAAAGTCAGTTTATTGTGATTGGGACAGTATCTTAGAAACAGAAATTTGAAAGTTAATGTGTTCAGGAGGAGAGTAGATGTATC
The DNA here is from genome assembly GCF_019279795.1 of Protopterus annectens. Classification (NCBI taxonomy): domain Eukaryota; kingdom Metazoa; phylum Chordata; order Ceratodontiformes; family Protopteridae; genus Protopterus; species Protopterus annectens. The sequence continues at coordinate 1,037,137,639 of NC_056739.1, read as the reverse complement.
ACTAACTGGCAGACATTTTGCTTTGCTAAGCATAAGGCAACAGTGTTCATATCTGCTTGAAAGGTGAATGAATCTGAGTGACTGATTTTCAGCATACTGGAACTAGTATTGTGAGCTGAGTGAGGTCTATGGTAGGCAGTCCATATTCAAGCCTAGGGAGTAGCACATTTATAGCTATGGTTTGTCTGGCTTTGACTGTAATGAGATGAGATATTTTGTGAGAGAGTCTCAGTTGAGATAAAATGTTGTTAATCTGATTTTTGACATGTTTAATAAAGGTGAGATGGTCAAATATGAGTCACAGATATTATGTTTAATGACATAAGGGAGAAGGAACCCCAATTGGATCAGCAATAGTAACAGTTTTAATTTTTGTTGTGTCTCTAACAGCATTAATTAACTTTTATGAGTCTTAACTGTCAAATTAGTTCTATAAATCCAGTTCCAAATACTATTAAAGTTATTCTGAAATTCATTTTGTAAGGTTTAAGAATTCTTATTCTCTCATCAGCATAGAGATCATAGTTAGAATGAGGGAGGTCCCAAGGAAGATTATTTAGGAGAAGAGAAAAAAGAAGTGGACCTAGAACTGACCCTTATGGAACTCCTTTCTGAAATGTTCCTGATATATACATGTTCTTCGGTTGAAGTGTGAAGGTGCAAGCAGAGATAACAGTTTTTGAACCACAGCAAGACCTCTTTAGAGAAGCCTGATTCAATTTATGTAGCAGGAATGATGATCAACTATATTAACAGCTTTTCTTAGATCCAGAAATATTGCATCATTGAGTTTTATCTTTTTTAAACACCTTTATTGAATTATCATTTGAGACATAGGAAAACTTACATTTATATAAAAGCAACCAAACCATATTAACAAGTTTAAACTTACAAGCATTATATATCACATATGTTGTTATATATCATATACTCTAAGCAACATTATATAAATTATTCAGTAACTGCTTTATATTAAACCTCATTTCTCCGCCAAACCATTTTCTGCATGAAATGTCCCAAAAATTTCCTTTTTTTAAAACAAGAAACATCTTTATTAAATTATCACTTAATAACATAAACAATTATATATTTATATAAATGAAAACAAACCATATTGACATATTTTAGTTGAAAAAATTATACGTCACTTATAATCTATCCAGTCATTGTCAAATATTACATAGTTCATTCAAATCCTGCCTTCTTCTAAACCTCATTACTCCTAAAAAATATTATTATGCATGTATTCCCGTAATTCCCATTTTTCTATGTAATTTACTCTTACCCTTTTCTAAAGATCTCACTTCCAGTTGCTTTATTTCTATTATTCATTACGTCTAGCACAGTTGCTTTAGACTTTGATATCCATTTTCTAGCAATTGTTTTTTAGGCAGCCAATGTAATTAGACTCAACGAGGCCTTATCATATCTAGGCAATTCCAATTCTGTATCATAGCTCAAAAAATCATTTACTTAGTTATACCAAGGAATTTGTAAAGTCGGCCAATTCATTACACTCCCAAAAATATGTTCCCAATTACCTGTTTCTTTCCTATCACACCTCCAGCATTTGCTTTCTACCTGAAGAAAAAACTTTTGTGGAGTCTATTTGGGGTATAAAAATACCTGTGTAAACACTTCCAAACAAAGATCCTAAATCTTCTAGACTTTGTTGCATATTTGGGAGTCATACAACTTTCCCCCATTGATTCTTTGAATATTGCTTATCCATTCTCTCTTACCACTCCTTTCTAGCCTCCTCTGATTGATTCTTATAGTTGTTATGCAATAATTTATATGTTTTACTAATTATCCCCTTTTTAACAACAGCTTCTGTTCTAGATTATAATAAAAACTCTACCAGTGCTGCTCTTTCACTTAGGACCCCCTATTTCTTTCTCTTTGCCTATACTCTATCATCAATCTTTGATGGGGAAAGCAATCTCTAGATGCATTCCAAATAACTTCTTGGCTTCTTCCCATTCTTTTACCTTTCCCCTCTCTAATTATTTGCTCCCAATACCTTGGCTAGTTTTCTCCAGTAAATTCCAGCCTCCTCTTGACTATTATTTGTATCTCTAATTGCAGTCTTCACTATCAGCAGAATCTCCTTTCTCCATTACTGTGTTGGCTTAGTTCTTAGAATACTTTCTGCTGCTTTTATGAATATAATGTTCTGTATGGTATTTGTTATTCTTCTTAAGGATCTGCATCCAAAATCCCCGTCTCGCCTTGTTTCTTGAGCTCCCCATTTCATTATTATCCCTTTGCAATTTGAATTATAGCTTTCTGCTTGTGATATGTATAGGAGCAATAACTGTGTAGCTCTAAAATACCCCTTCAAATCAGAAAATCCCAAACCACCTTGTTCTAGTAGAAGGATCAGCTTATCCCGCTTGCCTCCTGGCATCTTCCCCTCCCAATAAAATACTTCAACTCTTTATTAATTGCCATCCACAACTTCTCCACTGGTTGATAAAAATATGCCTCACCTGTGTATAAAACTAAGGGGACTAAAATAATTTTGACTGCTTGCATCTTGCTATCTATATCCATAAAGCAGAGCTTCCAATTTCTCAGTTTTTGTATTACCTTTTATTTAGTCTCTTCCCACATATCCTTAGCTGCGATAAGAGAATGCTTTTTAATCCATACTCCTAAGTACTTCACTTTATCATATCCCTATAAATATGGGTATTGCTGAACCAATTTGTGTGTGGGTACAACGTTTACAGCTATTGCCTTTATTTTAACTTTATTTTGTATCCTGAAAAGACTTGAATCCGTCTCAAAATTTTCCACAACAATGAAATATACTTTTCTTGTTTTATCATGTAAAAAATGTTGTTGTTGTTATGTCTTTCGGCTTTTCCCAGTTAGGGGTTGCCACAGCGGAACTCCGGTCAGCTAATGTTTGGCAGTAGATTTTTACATGCCGAGTTGCCAGCTCTGATTCACAACCTTCAATGAAGGTACACTCATTCACGCATGTCTCCACACAGAAGACCTCTAGCTGAGAATCGAACAGGACAACATCTTATATCATCTCTAAATAAAGACAACTTTTCCTGAATACTAAACCAATTATATCCTTGAATTTCTGAGTCTTTTATTTTCTTTGCCAGTGGTTCTAAATATGATGCAAATAACAAAGGGGAAAGAATACACCTCATCACTGGTTCCTCTGCTCAAACAGAACTCCTCAGAGAGGAACCTGCCCATTTTAATTTTTGCCTCCAATCCATCATATACCCTCCTAATCAACCTTACAATTTTATCAGGAAACGCAAATGCTTCTACTGCCCTACTCATAACATCCCAGCTTACTCTGTCAAATGGGTTCTCTGCATCAAGACCCACCAACAGCAGTAGTATTTTCTTGCATTCTGCTTCCCTCTGTCTGGATCATCATTACTCTATTAATATTGTCAAATGTTTGCCTCCCCTCCACAAAATCACATTAATCCATATATCTCAATTTTAGCATTACCTTTGGCATTTTTTGTGATTATACAAATAAACAGTTTATATTCATGGTTTAGAATTCAAATGGGCCTTTATGAAGCTGGATTCAATGTGCCTTTGCCATCTTTAGGTATTATGGCCACCACAGCTTTATTCCAGGATGTTGGTGTTTCTCCTTTTAAAATACTATTAAACAAAACCTTCCAGATTTTTATCAGTTTCTTCCCTCCTAGCTTCCAGACTTTAACAGGAATACCATCTATTCCTAGGGACTTTACTATAGATTGGTTATACATCATTTTTATCTCATCTTCTCCTATTCTGTTAGTAATTGAGCCTTATCTGTCTCTAACCTTGGCATATTTAATTCTTCTATAAACATTTCCATGGAAAGGCTGCAGAAATACCTCACAAAGAGGATTACTGGCCTCAAACAGATACCCTACGCAGACCATCTAAAAAAACTGCAGCTTTACTCCATCGCATATCGCCTACTCAGGGGCGATCTCTGCCTAACACACAAAGCTATGTCAAACCCAGAGCTTTTAGACATGCTCCACTTAAAGAAATCCCAATCCCTACGTGCTACATGCTCTAGGGATCTAAACCTTGTCACCACAATAAACAGAACATGCTGGAGGGATAGATTCCTGTCCCAGAGACTTCCCATACTCTGGAACAAACTACCTATCTGCATCAAACAAAGCTCCTCATTAGCACTCTTCAAGAAAAATCTTGATGATTGGATGGGATATAGGAAATTCACCCCAAGGATCATGTCTGTGGCTCTGCTCGACAGTGGCACAGGAAAATAATTTTCTTGGGTGGCGAAATCCAGGGTACCTTTTGGCTAGGCTTATATAGGCCCTAGGGCCAACAGCCTAGTACCTACCTATGAACCTATGTACCATATCTTGATTTCCATATTTGTCTGCATTATACAGGTTTTCATAAAATTTCTGAAATATTTCTAATACCTCTACAGGATTTCTGGTTACGTTCCTTGTTATAGGTTTTCTAAACTTGGTGACAACCCTTTCTACTTTCTATTGCCAGAGTTATTATACTAAATGTTTTTGTGCTCTGAAGTTATCAAAAACAGTTGCTTAACTGCAGTATTTCTAAACTCATGCATATTATTGAAGTAATCCCTTATTTTCTGATTAGCCTTCTGCAATTGCTCTTCTTGTTCTGTGAGATTCCCCCTATTCTGCAATACATTAACCTTTGTCAGTCCCTCTAAATAATTCTTATTTCTTAACCATACCTCTCTTTCTTTTATTTACACCCTGTTTTTAAATTCCACTTTATTTATCCCACTCCCTAGCTAAATTTTCAGAAGACATTTCTATCTTTCCTAATTACTCCTGAACAATTTCCACTACCCATTCCTTAAATTTCTCTCTTTTTACCAGATAGGTGGGAAAGTGCCAGTATCTCATTTTTATTTCATTACCCTTCATTTTTTATTTTAGTGCTGCGGTGGTGGTGCTGCGGTAGCGTTGTCGTCTCACAGTTAGACGTTGCCCATTCGATTCTCAGTTAGAGCGTCTTCTATGTGGTGACATCCGTGAATGGGCATTCCTTCGTTGAAGGTTGTGCGTTAGGCCCAGCAAGCCAGCATGTCAAAATCTACTCTCAATCATTAGCGGGCCGGAGTTCCACTGTGGTGACCCCTAACCAGGATAAGCCAAAAGAAACAAACATTGGCATGTGATTTGAAATAGTTATTGGATGTGTATCAAAACATTCAATTAAATACACACGTTGCTGTGAAATATAATTTCTGTCTAGCCTAGGCCAGGTTTTGCGCCTTGGTGAATAATATGTAAATTCACTCCGAACTCCTACTACTGAATTCACATCTTCCATGCCAAATATGTTCACAAATCTCTTCAAAAATCTGCCCTCTTTGGTTATATTTTCCCTTCCAGACCCCCAGATATATTCTCACTACAGCAAATAAAATTCCAGTCCCCACCTATAAGTAATATTCCCATAAATTTCTTAATCTGTATTATAGCAGTTTTAGGTGGCATATAAATACATGTCAGTTTAATTATCCTCTCTTTTCAGTAGCCCCTTAATACTGCAAATCTACCATTATTATCTTTTTTCCCCTCTTCTGTCACTATTGGATTTCCCCTTTTCCTTTGTCCCAAATATTTCATTGAATAACCATTCAGAAATCCTTTCTTTATTCACAAGCTCAGTTCTTTCTGCATGCGTCACATGTAGCATAGTTATTTGCACTCTACATTTTTAATATAGTTAACTATTTATTTTTTAGTATATATGTGTGAGACCATTCACATTTAAAGATAATATAGAAAGTGTTATGTTAAAAAATGATTATTCCCACCTGTTTTGTGTAACAGCTTTTATTTCCTTGAATGTGTAGTTTAAGCTTTTGTGTTACATGCATACACTAATGTTTGGTAGGTTGATGATCTACACAGTTGTTTCTTGTCATATCCATTTGAACCTATGTCACATCTTACAAAACTTTTTGTATTACTGAAAACACTCAAATACTCCCTCCATTCTCAGAACACCACTAAACCTATTAACTTAGTACAAACACACAAAACTATGTACATCTTCAAATATTGAAGTTTAACCCACCTAATAGGAACAACTGTCCCAGACTGGCAACCACACTCAGACTTGGATTAACCTATAAGGAAAGTCATCCATGCTTAAGACACATGGTACAGCCTGTGCTTCTACTTCCACTAAGTGCTGTCTGCTTTTGTCTTATCTTTATTCCTTTCCCAGATTAGAAAAAAAAATACTTCAGTGCTTTCAGAAACCATTATCTCCTAGCCACTGAAAGAAAGACGTATTCTGTTTTATTGTCCATTATCAGACTCTCCACAAATAGATGAGCACCAGACACACAGTTGTCTGCACAATAAGCACTCATTCATTTGCTTGAGGAAAATTTTATTACATTCACTGTTTTTTCTTATTCACTTTCTTCCCCTTAAAATGTGTTACTAGATCATGCCAAGGGTCTTAATCCAGTCATTTACTTATGCAAGAGTAAGGAAAAAGCATATAATTTTTTCTTGTCTCATGCTCTTTTGTCCAGACTTTTCTTCTTTTTTTTTACACAGTGCCTACATTTCATAAAAGTAAGAAAAAAAGGAGGAAAAATGGGTACCTGTTTACTGTAATAATGCTGTTATGTTCAAAAGTAACTGAGAAAGCTTTATTTTATATCATGCAGGTTATATCGTGCATTATAAAAATACTACAGTTAAGAACAAAATTTTGTTTTACTTACAGTTAACATTTTCCTTCCTCTTCCCCTCTCCTAAATATTCTTCCAAACATTAATGTTATGAAGTGGTACATATGCTTTGTAGTCCACCACAAGTTTAACAAAGTAAAAAAGTCCAGTATTTCCAGGTTTTCTTGTTCTGTCATGTTTCACAAATATAATTAATACTTTGTAATCCCACATTTATTTGTCACTTTCCAAGTTGCTGGTTTTCTTCCTGTTGATCTCCATCTCCCAAATCCAGTCTATGCTTCATTTTCACTGTGCTCCTTGTTCTAGTCAACACTTGTGCTTTTTTCTGTCTCTCCCAAGCATGTTCCTTTGAAACATTGGAAAAGGTTTTATTTGCACAATCTCTGTATGGGTTTTATTATCAGGTGAACAAGAAGCAGAATCTCTTTCTGTTTGATAGCTCACTTTTTGTTGGACAAACTTTTGTATTTCCTCCTTTGCATGTTCTGCATCAAAAATGATTTTGACCCTCCAGGAAAAGAATATTCTGAAAATAGTTGGATACAGCAGCTTGAATCTCATGCCAGCTTCTCAATATTTCGTGACTACTGGAATAAATGTACTCTTCTGCCTGGTGTACAGTGAATAATAACTTTCCACAAACACTGTAGTGTCTCCCACTTATAGTACTTTGCTCTTCTGCCACAGTTTTGTCAGAATCAACTCTTTCTGCTGGTAGGTTTCCATCTTTACTATTAAAGGACGAGGTTGCTTTCCTATGGCCAGGTTTAGAGCATACACATGATGTAGCCTTTCAATTAACAACTCCTGCTGTGGAATACCAATCCAGTTGCTTATTTGTGCTTTCATAAAATGAATGCAGTCTGTTCCTTCCAGCTTCTTTGGTATAACAGAAAATCTCAGTTTTTTCTTACATGCCCTGTCCTCTATTTCTATTTTTTGAAAACATCTCTTCTTGAGCAGTCTCAAACTCAGCCAGCCTTTTCTTCATTTTGATTTTTGTGATTTTATCACCTCTTCTGAATATCTGTTTAATGCTTCTTCTATTTTTCCAGCCTTTTTCTTATTTGAGTTGTTATACAGTACTCCTTTAGTACTGCATTTATGTTAATCAGCTCTGACTTATTTTTCCTGTAGATTACTGTAAGTCATGTCTTGCATCAAATTTGTTGCTTGTACTACTTTTTGCTGAACAGCTGCAGATTTCTTCCTAGTCAGTGTTTTCTCATCACCTTTTGTGATTGATTTTCTTTCAGGTTCTCTGAGTTTCTTTTGCTTGCAACCAGACAGCACACTCCCTAGCCTGTTACTGAAATTTACCCAAAAAACATGTTCACTGGCTGTATTTTTTGAGTTTCTCTTTTCACACTGGGAAAGCTGGAATTAAGCTATTACTTAGTGTGCAGCCAGCTTGAAAGTCCCTTCACCATTGAGTTTTATCTTGTTCCATATTGGAGTAGATGTGATCAGTAATGGAGAAGAAGGGAGTAGTAGTGCTATAAGTTGATGAAAAACCATGTTGTTTATCACTATGTAAAATTTGGAAATATAATCCAGAATTTTGCTGTACATAATTTTCTCAAGAATCTTAGTGAGAAGACACAGGTTTGAAGTTGGGTGATAGTTATTAGCTGAGGAAGGTGTTGACTTTTGGTAAGGAGATAACAAGAGCATGTTTAAAGTTGTGCAGCAAAGTACTGGCAGTAAGTTAAAGAGAATGGTCAGGTGTTTTCTAAGTAGCTTACCACCTTATCTAAAAATGTCATGATGCTAGAATAAAAGAAAGGTTGATAAGACTATTATTTCTGGAAGTTTTTAACCTAAATCTTAGTAATGACCTTGAAGAAAAAAAAGGAAGGTATTGTTAGAATGTGTAGTAGGAGAGCAAGTATAGTTTCAGGAGGAATGACAAACAGGTGGTTGGTTATAGGAGGTGGTATCTAATGTCCTTTAATTCTGAGAGATTAGAAGTAGCAAGTTTTTAAGACAGTCCAGAACTTTTTAGGATGACCAAATGCCTTCCTTTGAAGTTTCCTGCAGTAGTCTGCTTTGGCCTAATTTGTTGCAATTTTGGTTTCCTATTTAAGTCTAAGACATGCATTGTGTTTGTCTAGATTGGCAAATACATTTTCCAATCTAATCAGAATTTTTTCAAGTTTAATAAAACATCTGTTGTCAGCAATTCTGGAATTAAAAATGCCTTGCTTTCTATTTTTAATGGGACAATGTCTGTCTTGAATGGGGTAATGAGTGCTTATAGAGTGCAGAGAGCTGAAACTGCATCAGTATTGTTGTACGGGAGTGAGGAAATCAATGTTAGCAAGCTCAGAAATAAGGTTACCTGTGGAGCTGTCAGAGAGAGCTCTGGTTTCCAAGACATAAAAAGGAGGTTTCTTATGCTTGAGGAACAAACTATATAGATAGTTTGTCCCTTTGGCTGAGATGTTTGACAAAGGACTCAGCTATTTATTCTTATAGGATTACCTTGGTGCTATCTCAGACCTTCATCAGAGTAGGGCTTTCCATCTCTGGACATTATTATAATTAGCAAGTACTTTTTAAAGGGCATCTTCTATTTAAGACCACTGATCTGAGATCTGTTTTTTTTCCTTGAGACTTCTCCTTTATGCTATAAATGTTGGCCCAGGTGTCCTTTGAACCTGCTGGGCCATCAGATCTTGTTTCTCTTATGGAAGATGTTGTTCCTTGTCATAACTTTGTCTGCAAGTAGAGCTGCAAGCCTTGTCTGTGAAACTGGCTTACTTGACTTTTTACAATGACAGAGTTTCACTTCTTGGTAGTTCATCTTTTATGCCTAAGGTAGCCATGGAAATCAACCTGAATCAGGGTATTTATCTCCCCTTATTTATTTATTTTTTGCATTCCCGTTGGAACTAGTCCAATGGGTCCACTACCTGCACCCAGTCCAGCTGGCCCATGCATTCTACATTGGTGAGAGCCAAGCATTTCTGGGTGAGATGAGAGTCCTGCAGCCCATTCATCCCTGCCTAGGAAGCCCATTTAGCTCATTCATTCCCTTGGTGGTGAGAGTCATGTGTCAGGGAGCTTACTGGTCCCCCTTCCCTTCGGAGGTGCTCAGAACTCAACTGCATGGTGCAACTTCTGGGAGTATGCCACTGTATACTAGATACTGTAATATGTGCTTTCTGCACAGTGGCAGAGCATGCTCCCTACATCTGTGCCCCACAGATATTACACCTTGTGCTCTCACTTGCTGCTGTTCAACTGGTGAGTCAGAACCACCTGCCTCATCAAAAGACAGATGAGCCAGGAATGACTACAAATGCTCATTTCTCTCTAGCCAGCTCCTACAGATGCCCAAGTTGCTATTCAAACCCAGGTCACCTGCACCCAAGTGTCACGGCTTTATCCCTTTATGCCATAGAGCTGGCCATCTTCCCTTAATATTTTTTGAAATATCAAAACAAAGAAATGTAGCTGTTGTATTGCTTGGTGCCCAATAAAGAAAGGACATGAAAGTAGCCCAAATCACGTTTTTAAGATGGACTTCCAACTTTATTGAGTATTGTTGCATACCACTGTGTCATGAACTCCTAACTGCCCCCAAAACCCACACTTTGAGTGTAATGGTCATGACAGCCTCCTTTCTTAGCAAAAAATTAGTCATTAATAAATGATATTTGAGTAGCAGACAGATAGACAACCTCAAACAGCTTTTTTTAATCTTTACAAGCACGTTGCTCTCCTCCTGTTATCACAGGTATGTTGTTCTAAGTGTGCCCACCCAACAAGAGTGCAGGGGACTACATGTTAGAGGATGGATCACTGCATATCAGATATGAAAGTTATGTTATTACACCACTGTATCTTTAAGAAGTCATCCAGAATCAGTAGCACATCCCTCTCCTCCATTCCCCTGCCAGAGTTTGGGGTAGGCAGCCAGTTGTATTTCCCTTTCTCCCTATGTCAGGACAAGACAGGAAGTGGCCAGCATTTCTACCTTACTGGATCTATTTTCTGTTTGAAAGGTTATTGACTGTCATACCACAGAGAACATGACCACGGATTACACCCAGATAACTGGAAGATGGGAGTAGTGCAGCATCATGGAAGCATGACAAAAGTCCTCTGGGGAAATTCCAGATGCTGAGTAGCCCTAGTGCCTGGGGCAGATATTCCTTTTTATTATTAGGGATAGCTCACTTCTTACAGATCTATTTTTATATTAAGCTAGCACTTTCACTTCTTTCCTTCTGAGCCATCTCATTGAACAGAAAGTGCTTCATTAGTTATTTCATCTACATTTTCACCGAACAGAAACTGCTTCATTAGAATGTTCATCTGTATTTTGATTTGAGTGACGATCACTCAAGTCAGGGAAACAATATATGTTTTATTACATTAAACAAACTTGCTGTCTATCTCTCTCTCTCTCACCAGACTGGTGTGTCAGATTTCAATGTGTTATAAGCCTGCAGTGGAAATATGCTACCTGACATGGAGACTGTAATTGTATACTCTACTGACTGAGATAGTCCTGGATACCTTAATGTGCACACACGTATTTATCACATAAAAATAATCCCAGACACATACCAGTACAGTAGATGCCCTTATTGTATCATTACTTACTGCTTAATCCCCTTAAATTTTCATTTTTCTGCACATGGAATTTTCATGCCCTGTTCTGAAAACAACAGCACAGGGATCGTAGGATACTGATGTTAGCATCATACTAAAAATAGTGAAACCAAACAGTCAATAAAATGTCTGCATGGTTTTCACAAAACTGTTCCTTCTTTTCAAGAATATGAAACGGGTTATATCCTCTCAAGGCACTTTCATATAATTTTATTGGTATTCAGTCTCTTCATCACAAACTGCAGCCTGTTCCTTCAAGACTATTTGTCTGATGAGCATTCTATGAGGTATAACAACCTCTGAGTTAATCTTAGAGAGGGGCAGTGGTCTTTAGCTGTATGGAGATGCAGAGGGGGAATGTGCTCTCCACATAAAAGGCATAAATGAAGGTCTGTTAGGTCAGCTTGTCCTAGAGATATTTATTTATTCAGGGATGAAGCTGACCACATTCAGGTTGGTTCATTCATTAGTCATCTGTAGGAAAATTTACTTTTATTCTCTAAGCAAAGCAGTCCACAATCTCTATGCAAATAAGATATGTAAAATCAGTAGAGATGAGCATGGAATGTGCTTCACAGCATCCTGTCAGGAATTATTTAACATTTCTGTATGTATTTATCTGTGCTGCTGTTAGCAATACTGGCCACTGTTTTTCTAATAAGAAGGTTCTTGGCTAAGCAAAGAAAAATACATAAAATATATTAAAGGGAAAAAACAGAAAACTTTAAACTTATCTATATTTGAGGATGTTTATTCACACGTACACTCCTTTGCAGTCATCAAATTATGTTACTGTAAGCAAATCTACTGTATGGCATGCTGCAGTCTTTGACCACATGACTTACAGGGTAGATGTGAACATTTAAACCTAAAAGCTATAGACACGTTTGCTATATTTAGCCTGTGGCAAAAATAAGTTATATGACAGAGTTGTATTTTGCCTAGAACCAACTTATTTTTAAGTTTTATTAAGTTTCACTAATCTGCTTTAATTAACTACAGACAGTATGTAGGTTTTTATTAATGGCCCCATGCTTATATATGTAAAACAGCCCAGATTATAAGAGCCATTTTGTAAGAAAACAGAGCTACCGAAATGAGTGTGAATACTTATAACATACACAATTATTTTATGCTGTTTAATGATGTATGATCCTACAAAAAGTTCATGTATCAGAATCCAAAACGGAGATGACAATTGTACAACACACAGTCTGTGGTTATATGGCACAGCAACTGAATACACACAAGTATATGGCTACCTCTTAAAGTTAAGTGTATTTGTCTGCCTGCTTTACAGTCACGTGCAGTCAAAGATTTTTCATAGACTATGCTAAATTCTATAAAACCAATTACTGCACAGCTGTTTGATCTTTGATGTGCTCAGCCTCTGCCAGGTAGACAGATGCTATATGCAGCTTCAAGCACCATTTCAACAGCAGCATACAGAGATATGATACAACATAAGGGAATTAAAACATGCATTCAGATGCTCACTGCATTTTACAGTTAAATAGCTGTGCAGGTCATTTTCTAGACATATTGCTGTCACTTTTTTGGAATTAATCACCACATGCTTTCACTGGATTATTACCAATAATCCCGAGTTCATATAGAACTGATAAAGTAGCAAATATTAAATAAACAACAAGGCATACTGCCCCAAGCTTCTTATCAAGTTTCCACCCATTAAAGTGAATGGCAAAGAAAATGAAAACAATGGAGAGAAGAAGAGATGCAGCTGTATATGTCAGTCCAGCACTGTTCACTTCTACAGGTGAAGATGTGTTCACAAAGGCAGTTCTAATAAACCACGGCAAGCCAAGGCACAGCATGTCGAACACATTCGATCCAACAATGTTAGACATCGCCATGTCACCTTTTCCTGTGGTAAAATGAACAAAACAAACACTGCATTTGTCATCTTATAGTTCTTGACAAGCAAGATACTGCAAACGTAAATTTGTCACATTAATGATTAGAACTCAAATTTATTAATGACAAACAAAAGCTCGCTGTTACTAAAAATTTTTTGTTGACTCTATGCTCTCCTATACATAGCTGCTACTTACATTTTGAGCACTTTGCACCGCAAAAGAACAATTCTGAGACTTTTTTAAGTTACCATTGTAGCGCCTTTTTCTTAAAAGTGGTATGTAAGTCAGTCAGGTATTCTCCTGCTAGTGCTGGAAAGGGGTTTGAGGGCAGGACGATGCTCAGGCTTTCTGGATTACTTATAGTATGTGCCTAGATTCAATATGTTCTTGCTGCACCCCATAACTACAGAGTTGAGAATCTGAGCACTCAATTTCTAAACCTCACAAGACAAAACATTTACTTATTCTTTCTTACCAGACACAGACTGGTGGGTTTCTAGTTTTACTAAGGAGAATCAAGTCTTGAGGCATTCCAAGACAGCTGGACACTAATCAACAAGTTCTTTTAATCCCTCCCAGTGTGAAAAAAGAAACTGAGAAATAAGAATCGGCGTTGTCACCTTTAGTAAAATTCAGTTACTGGCTTATAAGTCCAGTGCCTGGATGCCAGCAAAGAAGAAATTTAGAGAACCTGAAAGAAAATCAACAGAAAAGATGAAGAGCAAACATTGGCTGGGAAGAATCCTGCAGCTGTTTAGCAAAAAGCAGTCCATACTTTGGTACAAAAGATGGCTGCCAGTAATTTAGAGGTAAAGCAAATCAAATGTACTCAGAAGTGATTAAAATAAATGAAACATTGAAGAATTATACCAGCTCATATAATAAAAAGCTGGAATAATAGAAGAAATCACAACTCACAACTTAGCGCTAAGTTGTGAGTTGTGATTTTTTCATTGCTTGTTCTCATTAAAGACGCTGGTGTACGAGGATTCCTGCTTGGTTTGTTGTTCAAGACTTTCAAGTTTCTGTTTCTTGGCGGAATAATAGAAGAGGCTTTGACAAGCTATTCAGATAAACTAATAAAATGGCAAAAAGCAGAGGGTGAAATGTAGAAAAGGCTGGCTGAGTATGAGACTTCTCAAGAAGAGCTGTTTAAATAAAACTGGCAGTTAGAAGAGCTAGTAAAGAAAACTTGAGATTTTCTGCTGTACCAGAGAAACTGTAAGTAACACACTGGGTTAATTTTATGAAATTACAAATGAACAAGTAGACTGGTATTCTATATCAGGATTTGTTTATTGAAAGGGCATGTTCAGTGTATGCTCCAAACTTGGCCATGAGAAAGCAGAGCAGACAAGACCTCTATTAGTAAAGATTCAATCATACCAACAGAGAGAGTAGATCCTGACAAAACAGTAGCAGAAGGGAAAAGTATTAAAAATTGGAGATGGCAGTGTTTGTGAAAAATGATTATTCACTGTACACCAGGCTGAAGATAAGCAAATTTATCCCAGCAATCAGGGGAATGTTGAGATGTGGGTATAAGATTCAAGCTACTGCATACATCTGTCTTCAGGATATTTATTTCTGGAGGATCAAATACATTTCTGGATGCCAAATAAGCTAAGGAGGAAATAAAAAAAAGTTTATCCAACAAAAGGCAAGCCAGTGAACAGAAGGGGGCTCTGCTTCTCATAATAAACCACAGAGAAACTTTGACAGTGAAACATTTTCCAGTGTTCCAAAAGAAAATGTTTTATAGACAGAAAAAAGCACAGGAGTTGACTAAAAAAATCAGAAGTACCTTGGACTTAAACCAGAGTCTAGTGTTAGGAGATGCAGATGCACATGAGGAAAACCAGCAACACTGAAATTAGTGAATAAATGAAAGACTATACAGCATCAATCACATTTGTGAAATATGGCTTTGCAAGGAAAAGTGGCTGAAAAAGACTGGACATTTGGGTGGACTGTAAAACACATACCCACTTTGTCATTAATGTTTAGCAGGGCACCAAAAAAGAAAAGAAAATAACTAAGTAAAACAATTGTTCTTACTAATATTGGTATGAAACATTTTGTGATATAAACTGTATGTTATACATAGTAAAACAGTTTTATGTAGTGTGTAGTCAGGTGTATTTCAAATGTGGGGGGCAGTCTTTTCATTGACCGTTGTGTGTGTTAAAGATATCAAAGTAAACAAGTACTTTTTTGGTTGTATGAAATATATGCTTTACAGTATAACGAGAAGATTGGACAAAAGGAAGTTTAATATTAATATGCTGTTATCTTGGAATGCTGAGGTGAGGGAGGGGTATAAAAAGTGCACTGATTGTATTATATGGAGAATTAAAATATAATATGAATGCCTAAATTAATGCCATTTGGCTTAAGCTATAAACAAGTTTTATTTGTAAGCAAGTAGCCCTGAAAAATAAGAGAGAATAATGAAGGGCATGAACAATGATAAGTTTCTTACATATGCAAAGGTATTAGCTTGTTTTTTTTCCCCATTAGTAGATGTTCAGTGGGAGTCCAGAAGTCTTCAGCTGAAGGCAGTTGTAAATTATGTTCTAAGTGAAATTTACAAAGATTCATTGCTGACTACTTTTATAAGCAGACCAACTGTCTGGAAGCAATTAATCCTTCGAGTTGTGATCATTATTTGCTGAGGGAAATTCCAAATTTAAAGATACAATGGCAAGCAGCTCAGTGAAAATGTTTGAAATTATGGGACATGAATATGAGATAGCAGCCTCCCTAGCAGCCTTAATACTTTAATGTATTTAATAGAACAGTGTACAATTCAGTTTTATTGAAAAATACTACTGTACTTTTTCTTAGGGCTAAATGTTAATATTTTCTGAAAGCATACAAACTGTTTTTCTCATCTGAGAGGGAAGACAGCAGTCAGTGTAAATAAGAACATAGGTTGTAGCATTCACTTTAGCATGGGTAACTTTAATTTTAGAATAGGCAATGCCTGTGGATGCTGCTGTCAGTTTAGATCAGTTCTTATCTGGAGGTTATACTTCATTTTTAAAGATGTGCACAGTGTTTTGTGTTTCATCCAGTTAATAGGGTATGTTCTTTTTCATATTTAGGTTTTTTGATTGAGGGTTTTCAGTAAAACAAAATGTATTGAAAGCATGACACATTAAAATGGAGATGAGAAGAAACAACTGTATAAAATATCAGTCTGACAAACATTAGTGTGTGCATGAAAAACAAAAGTTGGAAATACACATTCACAAAACTGTCACATTTACTGACTGGGAACAGTATATTCTTATCATAATGGCTACACTATCCATATTACATTGGAATGTAAATGGCATTACAGGTATAGACAAAAAGAAAGAGTACTGAATTATATTAAGAAACTGACTGCAAATAGTAATACTGCAGGTTACATGTTTGGAAAGAAATGAGTATGTGCATTTGACAAATAAGAGTTTTCAGGATGGATATTTAGTACAATATCAATGACAAAGGAAAGGGGGAGCAATTAGACTAATTTCTAGAGGGGCTCCAATATTGACAGAAGAGGAAAAAAAGACAATAATGGCTGATTTGTAGTAGTAAGGGTCTATTGGCAAGTGAGGAGGATTATGCTTGCATGTATTTATATTCCACCAAAACTGCTATCATGGAGCTTAAGAAAATATTGGGAGAAATAATTGTCTTTAAGCAGGGACTATTACTTACAGGTGGGGACTAGAACTTTATTTTAATAGTGAGGCTGTATCAAGGGGTCTAGAAGGGAAATGTTAAGAGAGTAGATTTCTGAAGAAATGTATGAAAATATTAGATATGGAAGATGTGAATTCAGTAGTGGAACTCAGATATAATTGACATATTATTCCCTAAGGTACAGTAACTAGACTAGAATAGATAGAAATTATATTTTGTAGTAACATGTGCATTTACTTGAAAGCTTTGACACACATTAAATAACTATTTCAGGTCATGTACTTCTAAAAAAATAAAATAAAAATGCAGGGTAATGAAGTTCAAATGAGACACTGGCTCTTTCTAACCTACTTGATAAAAAGATGAAGTTAAGAAATCGATAGTGGAAATTATTTAACAGTTATTTGGAAAGGCAGAAATATCTTCAGAAGTTAGATACTGAGTGAGATAAAATGAAGTTTAAAAACTTGCTAGAAACAAGAGAAAGAGACATGTTAAGAAGTAACAGGAGTTACAGGACTTTCCAAGATGGCTGCACACTGATTAACAGCATAACTTCAGCTCTCTCTCTCTCTGTGAAACAAAGAAGCTGAAGACAAGGGCCAGGAACATTGTCAATTTTAGTAAATTCACTTACTGACTAGTAAGAATATTCCCTAAATGCCATCAAAGAAGAAACTAACAGAGGCTGAAAGAAAATCAACTAGAAAAGGTGAAGAGAAAATGTGAAGAATCCTGCAGCTGTTCAGCAAAAAGCAGTCCAAGCTCCAGCTTTGGTGTAAGATATGGCTTTCAGTAATCTAGAGGAAAAATAAGTGCTCAGAGCTAATTAAAATAAATGAAACACTGAAGAAGTATATCAACTCAAATAAATGGTTGGAAAAAATTTAAGAAGCTTTACACAGGTTATTCAGATAAGAGATGAAATAAAACTTCAAAAATCAGAGACTGAAATGAAAAGTCTGGCTGGGCATTAAACTGTTCAAGAAGAGATGTTTCAAAAAATGGTAGAATCAGAGGTCAGAGCATGTAGGGAAAATCAGAGATATTCTGCTGTACCAAAGAAACTAAAAGAAAGAGAATGCATTGATTTTATGAAGGCACAAAAAGCAACTGGATTGGTATTCTACACCACGAACTGTTACTTTGAAAGGGCACTCAGTGTGTATGCTCTATATCTGGCCATGAGAAAGCAGCCAAAACCAGTATTTAGTAAATATGCAAACCTACCAGCAGAAAGAATGAATCCTGACAAAAACAGTGGTAAAAGACAAGATAATAAAAGTTGGAGACAATAGAGCATTTGCAGAAATAATTACTCACTGTACAACAGGTAGAAGAGAAAAAAAATTATTCCAGAAATCACTGAATGAAGAGAATTGTCTGTGAGATTCAAGCTTCTATATCTAGCTATCTTCAGAATATGTTTTCCTGGAGGATCAAAATAATTTTTTAAGCAGAACAGGCTTAGGACGAAATACAAAAGTCTGTCCAAGAAAAGGAGAAGGGGACTCTGCTTCCCATTCTTCTTTTAATAAAGCACACACTGAGACTTTGCCAGTAGAACCTTTTACACTGTTGCTTGAGAGAAAAGCACATGAGTTGACTAGAAGAATCAAGAATACCTTGGAACTGAAGTGGAGTCTGGATATGGGAGCTAGAGATGAACAGGAAGAAGACGAGCAACACAGAAATGTGTGAATAAATGTATGACTGCAAAGCATCCATCACATTTTTGAAATACTGCTGTATAAGAAAAAGTGGAAAGAGTGGACTTTAACTTGTTGAACTTGTGGAGAGCTAAAAGGCATTTGTCTCACTTCATGTCATTAATGTTTGGAAGCACACTAAGGGGAGATGAAGGGCAAGGAAAAGGGTAACTGTAAGTAAACATTTTCTGTTCTTAAAAGTGTTTTTACAAAACGTATTCCAATACAAAATTAGTTGTTCTTGTATGTGATAAAGATACTAAAGTTAACACATGCCCTTTTTTCTTGTTCTTCCTTTTTTAGTATTAAGAAATGTAGCCATTACAATGCAAAAAGAGAAAAAAGGCAATATAAAACCACATTTAAGTTAGTAGACTGTAATCTTGGGTTGTTGAGGTAGGAGATGTGCTACAAAAGTACACAGATCATAATATATGTAGTGTAGATATGTTTTCTCTTAATTTTGTATAGGTGAATGTCTTGAGTAAGACCCTTGGCTTAATCTAATAACATATTTTAAGTAGAAACAAATAAGAGAACACTGTATATAATGAAAAGTTTTCTTTAGCAATAAATGTTTCAGCCTGTCTTTAGAAGTCTGCAGCTTAGGACTACATTTTTTCTCTTACATTTCCATGGACACAAGCAGATAATAGGGCAACAAAAAGTCAGCACATTGGTTTCTGCAAGGCTGAAAGTTAAAGTTTTCTGAAAGTATGCAAGTTGTTTTTCACATCTGGGAGGGAAATATAGATTAAAAAAAAACAGACACCAATTATTGTAACTAGAAGCACAGTCAATAGCATGCATCTTGGCATGGATGACCTCAATTTTAGGTTAAGTAAGGCGTGTGTTTGCAGCTGTCTGTTTGCAACAATTGTTCCTAGTAGGAGGGTTAAACTTGATTATTTGAGGATGTAAATAGTTGTGTGTGTGTATTTGTATTAAGGTAACAGATTACAGGGATGTTCTGGGGTGCATTTACTTTATTTTATTACATTTTTGAGGGTTTTCATTAAAATACATTTTTAAAAGGTGACAGAAGTTCCAATGTTGATAAGAAAAAAAAAACTATATAAAGAATTAACCTGCCAAACATTATTGGGTGCATGTATCACAAAAAAGCTGGACTAGACATTTAAAAAAGTTATCATATAAAATAGGTGGGAATAATGAGTTTTTATATATTAAGAAATGCAAAGTAGAAACTGCAATGCTACATGAGACACATGAGAACTGAGCATATAAATGTGATAAAGGATTTCTGAATGGATACTGAGCAGAATATCAAGGACAAAGGAAAAGAGGGATATTTATATTAATTGCTAGAGGAGTATCTATAGTGATAGATGAAGAAAACAGATGACAATGGCAGATTTGTGGTAGTAAGAGGCTACTGGCACGTGATGAAGATTACACTGGCATGTATTTATATTCCACCTAAAACTATTTTGGAGCTTAAAAAAACTGGGAGAAATTATTAACTTTCAGCAGGGAATATTACTTGTAGGTGGGAACTGGGACTTGATTTGAAACAATAAGGATGCATCTGGAGGGCCTGGAAGGGAAAATATAACAAAACAGGGTAGATTTCTGAAGAAATGTATGAAAGTATTTGGTATGGAAGAAGTGATTTCAGTAGCAGGTACTAAGAGAGAATTTAACTGGGCTAGACTAAACAGAAATTATATTTCATAGGAATGTGCATTTAATTAAGAACTTTGACACACATCCAGTAACTATTCCAGATCATGCACCAGTAGTTATTAAGATAAAAATACAGGGTAATGAAGTAAAGATGAGACAGTGGTGCTTCCCACCTGCCTGTTAAAAAGAGAGGAATTTAAAGAACAGGTAGTGGAAATTATTCAGGAGTTGTTAGGAAAGATAGAAAGTACTCCAGAAGTTGTAGCTAGTGAGTGGATTAAAATGAAGGTGGAGTTTAAAAATAGGGTAGAAATAAAATACAACGTGATATGGTTAAGAAGTAAAAGAATTATTTAGAAGGGCTGGCAAAGGTTAAAGTATTACAGAACAAGGGGGATTTTACAGAACAAGATGTGCAACTGCAGAGTGCTAAACAGAAAATTAAGGAGTATCTAGATAACGTGCATGACTTTAGAAACATTGCTGTTAAGCAGTTGTTTTTTTTGATAACTCTAGAGAACAATGAAAGAAATGGTTATAAAACAATAAATAATTCCACTGAAGCCAGTAAAAGAAACAGTCTCCAACACTAGTCTAGATTAACTACGCTATTTTGTTCATTTAATATATCCTTGAACTACTTCAGAGATTAAAATACATATTCAGTCATGTCATCACATGACCCATTTGAACCTATCAAACAATTTTGTGAACAGCTTGTAAATGTGAAGAAACATTTATCTAAAAACACACTTAATGAAACAAGTAATGTACTCATGCAGAGAAAGTCTATGATGCAATAAATGCATCAAAATTATACACTCAATGCTCTATGCATTGTTTAGTTAGAAAAATAATTTTGAACAACATAAAATCATTTAACAATTTTTGTGCTAATAGAAAGCATTTTATATTAAGAAAATAATTACACCCAGGAGGTTTATCTTCCCTTGATCTTATTTACCTACTGGACTCACAGCATTCTAGTAGGATTATTATAGTTTCCCACAATTTTGTCCATGGATCCAGTGCAAAGAATTGAAGTTTTCTGAAATCTAGACAAGTGAGGGAATACTTAGTCAGTGTGTTGCCACTGTCCATTTTCTTAATGGCTAAACTGTGTTCATGCACTCTCCTAGCTGGCTTCCACACAGTTTTACCTACATAAAATCCAGAGCAAGAATCACAGGTGGCCAGGTAGACCACTCCCTGTGAATTGCAGCTGTACCTATCTCTATCCCATAAATGAAGATTCAGTGTTTTCACATATATATTTGAACTGTTTGATGTGAAGTGGCACTGCTTACATTTTCCACACTGCACCTACAAGACAGGACTGGAATTTACTGGAAAAAACTGACAAATGAAGCAAGGTATTGGGAACAAGTAACTGGAGAGGGAAAGGTAATGGAGTGGGATGAGGCCAAGAAGACATTTGGACTGCTGGCTACGGACTGCCTTCCCTACCAGGGATTGATATCAGAGTATAGGCTAATAGAAAGGGAATCTTAACTAAAAGACCTGCTCTGGTGGAGGTTTTTGTTTTTTAGAACAGAATTTAGAACAGAAAAAGAGGGATAATTAGCAGTGCATATAAAATCTTGCACGATACTATAAGAATCAATCAGAGGAGTTTAGAAAAGATTGGGAAGAGTTACTAGAAAAGCAATTTCCAAGAGAACAATGGGAGGACATATGTATGGTTCCCAAGTATGCAACAAAGTTCAGGTGGTTTAGGATCCTTGCTTGGAAGTGTTTGCATAGGTATTTTTATACCCCAAGCAGACTTCTAAGAATTTCCTTGGGTAGATAGCAAATGAAGGTGAAATGGGGAGAAAGAGGTAGCTGGGAACATATGATCTGATGTTTTTAATCTTCACCCAATCCTTTACAGTGAGTTCAATTCTGAACCTTGGAACCGACTTGTCTATATCTTCCAGCTCACACTCTCCAAACACTCGAGCCAGGCACTACCCATAACGCTTCTCTCTAAAATTACCTCAGATCTCATTTGACACTTTGCAGACCAGACACATTAGTTTTCCTTCTCTTGAGCCTTAGCTATATCAGTGAGTTATTTTCTAATTTTCTAACTTTTTGAAATAGTTCTTTATTCCCTTTTAAGAAATTCCTCTCTAGTTCTTCTTCCCCATCTTCTTCTTCTTCTGTTACAAAGAAAAGGCCTTCTTTGGTTCCAAGATCCTCGGAGTCATCTAAGAAAATACATACACCAAAGAGTTCCTAGGCACCAGAGAATTTATCTGGTTCCAGACCCAAGCTCCTTTTGGAACTGAAAGCTTCTTCGGTGCCAAAGCTATTACAATTGCCAAAAACTAAATACTCTCCTTCCATTGACCCCTTTAAGGATATGTCACACAGCCCCTTTGTGGAAGTGAGACTCCAAAAATCTCCCTCCTCATCTACTATCCATTCTAAGAGTCTTTCTGAGGCCGATATATTGAGACTGGTGGATCAGCTCCTGATGGCCAGGGGTTTACCCTTGGTTCCTAGCCATACTGGCCTTGGAACTAGCCTAGCTATAACGTCTCCATACCCTCCTCCTCCAACTCCTGTTTAGATCTCAGAGCCCTTGGTTCTGACTCCTCTGGTGTTGACTGTTTTGGTTCCAGTAGCATCCTCTTCCCTGGTTCCAAGAGTTGTCTTGAGTTCCTCTGAGCCTTCAGCACAGGAAGTCTCCCCGGGTCATGATTCTCTGGTCTGGTCCAAGGGGCTTAAATAAATTTCATTTCCTTCGGAACCATCCATGTCCCTTGGTACCTTGGCCTTTGTATGATCGACCCAGGCTTCTGTTTTAGAGGCTGTCTCCTCAGTGCAGGGTGTGACCCCAGTTCCAAAGGAGTCAATTTTGGTTCCATGCTCCCATCCCTCTATGGGGGCCAGCCTTTAGAATAACAGAGAAGACATTGTCCATTGGGGACTCTCAGTCTTTGCCATCCCTGTTGGGACAGATTTTTACTTCCTCTTTGCCTGAGGTACCATCAGTCTCATTCCCGGGACAGAGGGCACAAAAGTCTCAGGTGACTCCAACTTTAGTGGTATCCTCTTTGGACACTTCCCTGGATCATTCCCCCGAGGAAGTCCGTGTGAAGAAAAAGTGCAAGAGGAAGCACCTGGACTCCCCGGAAGAGTCCTTACCAAAGATATTGATTTTGATGAGGGGGAAGGTTCCCCTGGGCACCCCCTGATGATGTTTCCTTTGGGGACATCCTAGAAATCCTGAAACAGAGGGGTGGCTGGTCCTCTATTCAACCTTTCTTGAAGGAATCAGTATACCTGGAGGCTTTTCCTGCCCAGCCCTCTACTTCTTGGCTCTCTCCACCCACTGATGATCTTATTAAACTGATCACTCAGCAGGCGAGGAAGATGCCTGACTACATAGAGCCAATTCACAAGAGACCTGACTGTATATTATCGGCCCCTAAGGATGAACCACATTGGTGTAAAGGTATTCCTGTTGATGCTATGGTGATAGCGGCTGCCACCAAAAAGGAACTCGCTGAAGAGAGTCCAACTATCCATCCTCCTAACAAGGAGTCTAGGATGTTGGGTAGATTTGTGAAGCATGTCTATGCTTCAATGACCTTCGCTCTAAGGTCCTTGAATTATATGGCACACTTTACCAGATTCCAGAGAGATTAAAGAGCTTTCAAATACTCTCTCAGAAGCAGTGGCTGAAAGGGTCCATAACAGAGTTTCCTCTCAGCATGCAACCCTTGATACTATCTCCAATTTGTCCATGAGGCTCATTGCCCATGCAGCTGAAGGGATGACTAGAGCAGCGGGTATAGCCATTAGAAGGCATTCCTGGATGCGCTTGTGCAACTTTACGAAGCCATATAAAATGTCTTTCATCAATGCTCCTTTTGACACATCTACCCTTTTTGGCCCACAAGGTAAAAGACACCCTAGCCAGATGTCAAAAAGATGGCAAGACCCTATCTGCAGTAGGTATAGGTTTCTCCACTCCTCAGAGACCTTATTCTAGGAACCAAAGAAGTGGGAGACTATGGTTTAAAAAATCCAAAGGGCCTTTCCAAGACTCGCGAGGCAATGACTTTCCCCGGGTAGAGGGGGAAGCAATGGAAGATGCCATCCTGGGGGCAGAAATGGACTGCAAAATCAGCGGTCCAGAGAATCCTTCTCTGGAACTTCCTATCAGCATCCCTGAAAGGGGGCCCAATTGTCTTCATCTGGAGGCAGTTGGGGGGTGATTATCTCTGTATCAACCTGCCTGGCAACGGATATCTTCAGACAAATGAGTGCAGGGAATAATATCTAGAGGTTACAAAATTCCTGTTATGAGTACAACACCCCAAAAAAGACTCACAGATGTTCCACCCAATCAGAGGGAAGCAGCAGTTTTAGAAATTCAAAAACTGCTCGACAAGAGAGTCATCCAAACAGTCCCATCAGACCAATCAGGATTTGAGGTTTACTCAAGATTCTTTTTAGTGCCCAAAAAACAGGGGACTGGAGACCCATTCTGGATCTCAGCCAGTTCAACAAGGCAGTCCACCAAA
The DNA here is from genome assembly GCF_019279795.1 of Protopterus annectens. Lineage (NCBI taxonomy): Eukaryota > Metazoa > Chordata > Ceratodontiformes > Protopteridae > Protopterus > Protopterus annectens. Next base: position 1,037,112,822 of record NC_056739.1, on the reverse strand, counting down.
CCAAATTCTGGATGGTCTCTGTTCAGTCAATACTTCCTTTCTTGGAAAAAGACAACTGGATGTGCTCTCTAGACCTCCAAGATGCTTATTGCCGCATAAAAATGAAAAACAAAAAGCTCCAGGAGGTTTCTATGCTTCTGGCTAGGAGCCAGTCATTTCCAGTTCACAACACTGTTCTTTGGCCTCACCACAGCCCTCAGGGTGTTAACCAAATGCATGGCAGTGGTTGCAGCTCACCTCAGACTGCAAGGTTTTTGAGTCTTTCCATATCTTGATGACTGGCTCCTTACTGCTACCACCAGGTGTCTATTAAGAACAAGCAAGAGACTACAGCATAAATCTTTGTACATTTCTAGGCATAACAATAAACATAAAAAAAATCCACTGTTCAGTCATCTCAGCAACTGGATTTCATTGGAGCTCATTTATTTATTTTACATTTGTTTACCAGGATAGTCTGACTGGATACATGTCCATTTTCAGCAGATGCTTGGGGAGAAAAGCTCCAAAAACATATTCAACAAACTGTTACATTTTTACAGTTTAAAACACAAAAAAAGACAAATAAAATGATTTGTACACAGATGTAAACAAACACAAAAACAGATACACAAACAAATTATTACATTTTTACTCAGATACTGTTTCAGGTATTGCATCTGTCCCTCCAGAGAGACTTCATTGGATTAGATTTCAAATCAGACAAATTCTTCAGAAAAACAGGGTTCCAGCAAAACTTGTTCTTCAAACAGTAGGATCCATAACTGCATCAATCACACTAGTTCCCCTGGCAAGGTTTCATATGCGAATCCTACAGTGGTTGCTAGCTTCACAATGGTCTCTAATACACTAACCAATGTCTCACCAAATTTTGATCACCAACCATTGCAAACAGGATCTCAAATGGTGGCTATACTCTAACCAGATTCTCTCAGGCCGGCCATTTACTCTTCCCCAGCCCCAAGCCATAGTGACCACAGATGCTTCCCAGATAGGGTGGGGGGAATTATCTGGGAAAGACAGTCCAAGATACATGGTCCCAACTGGAGGCCAACGTGCACTTCAATATTCTAGAAATGAGGGCAGTGCTGTTAGCATTGCAAGATGCCCTTCCTTCCGGGATGGTAGCGAGTCAGACAGACAACATGTCAATAGTCTGGTATATAAACAAACAAGGTGGAACCAAATCTTACCCACTCTGTTGAGAAGGACTCATAGTTTGGCAATGGGTGATTTCTTCCAACTGCTTTCTGGCAGCAATAAACATTCCCGGAAGTTCCAACGTGATAGTCGACAAGTTGATCAGAATGATTCTTTTGCCTCATGAATGGTCTCTCAATCCTCTGGTGGTGAACAAGATTTTTCATCATTGAGGCCAACCTTGCTGCGACCTTTTTGCCTCTCCCATGAACAACAAGTGCATAAGTTGCTTTGCCCTAATCCCCCCTCAAGGGGAGTCACCCAGAGATCCTCTTCTCCACAATTGGCCTCCTGGTCTGCTATATGCCTTTTCCCTGACTCCTCTCATATCACGATTCCTGAAGAAAGCCAAAAGGACGGAGAACACAATAATCCTCATTGCCCCCTTCTGGCCTTGACAAGATTGTTTTCCCTTTCTTTGGCCTCATCTAATATTGAAGGCATGGATTTTGGATAGAGCTCCAGATCTCCTAACTCACCCAGAGGGCATGATTCATCCAAATTCTTGACTGACAGATGGGCCTTGAATAAAGAACTAGACCTTATACCAGCCCTATTCATGAAGTTCTAGATTTTCTAACTACACTGTTCCAGTCCAGTTCCTCTACATCCAAGATTAAGTCCATCTAGCATCAATTTCAAATTTTCATTCGGGCTTGAATGGTTCTTCTCTAATGTTTCACAAGCTTTGTAAAGCTTTCTTTAAAGGACTCATGATACTTAAACCTCTGTTTAAAAGAAACAGCTCCCCTTGGGATCTGCATGCCCTTACTAAGACTCCCTTTGAACCATCAGCATCCTGTGACTTGAAATATTTGTCCTGGAAGACTTTACTCCTGGTTGCTATCACTTCCACAAGAAGAATATCTGAGCTCCAGGCTCTGTCTTGCAAATCACCCTACTTGATTTTTCATAAAGATAGAGTTGCACTTGGAACAAATCCATTGCTTTTAACCAAAGGTAGTATCTGAAACCAACACTGACCAGTCTCTACAATTACCAGTATTTTTCCCTAATTTTTCTAAGAAAGGGGAATATGTCCTTCATTTGCTAGACGTGCACAGACAACTATGTTCTTTTACCTTCACAAGACAAAGGTTTTTAGAAAATTGGATCAGCTGTTTGTAGCATTCTCTTCCCTCCATTTGGGTAATCCAGTTGCTAAGGTTACCTTAGGTAAGTGCCTCACAGACTGCATCACATTTATTTATCACTCTAAAGGTCTCCAACTTCCTAAACCAGTTCAAGCCCATTCAACAAGAGCTGTGTCATCAGTACTTTTTCATGCCAGAGTTTCTCTAGATGATATCTGTGCAGCAGCTACATGATCTTCTCATCATACCGTTATCACTCATTACAAACTGGATCAGGTCTCAAGGGGTTGAGCATCCTTTGGCTCTATTGTGCTTAGGAATATTCTTCGGTGAGACCTCCCAAGACCAAAGTAGCTAGGGATTCTGTCCCACTGTCAAGGATTGGGTGAAGATTGACAACATCAGATAAAGACGTTATGTCTTACCATAACATTCCATCTGTGTTGTCAATCTTCACCAATCTTTGACATACCCACCCTCCTCTTCCTATGTCTCTTAGCAGACCAGATTATTCCTTAGCTAGTTTCCTTTTAAGGACTCGTATATGGCCTTGGTCAATATTATATTTAGATGACCACATTTGTTTCTACTTTTCTGTTAATTTCTTGTGCAAACTTGATCTGAGATAACTTCAGTGAGGAGCATTATAGGTAGTGCCTGGCTCAAGAGTTTGGAGAGTGCGAGCTGGAAGACATGGCAGAGTTGGTTCCGAGGTTCGGAACCAAACCCACTGTCAAAGATTGGTGAAGATCGACAACACAGATGGAATGTTATGGTAAGACATAACTTCTTTTTTGGCATTATGAGTTGAAAGATTTTAAAATTCCCTACAGAGTACTCTTAGAAATGCTGGATGAGCAAATGACCGCCAAAAAACAATTACTAGAAAATGGAAATAAAATGATACTGAATATAATAAAACAGATACAAGGACTGAAAGAGGGATCTTTAGAAATGGGATGGAGGGAATTTTGTGGAAATAAATGGGAATTGTGGGAACAGCACATACAGAATAATGTTTAGGAAGAGGAGTGAGGTTTAAGGGAAGGCAGGAATTCAGCAATTTATGTAATGCTGGACTGATGACAGTTACAAAGAAAGAATAGATATGTGATGTATAATGTAGATAAATGGAAAAAATGTTATCATGGCTTTGTTTTCTTTTCTGTTATATATGCTGACTATGTCTTAAGTTATAATTGAATAAAATATTTTAAAAAGGATTACTATGTCTCAGAATCTTTGTAAGCACTGTGTTCCACTGATGTGTTCATTTAAGGCACAGCTGGATATACAGAGTTGTACAGTTTGAGAGAGGAAGTGAAGTGAAACACTGAGCTATGTAGCAGATCACCTCCATGAGAAGCACATTACTGTGATCAATGGCTTCCAGAATGACAAAAAAAGTACATTATTATTTAGTTCCAAACTGTAACACAATAAACATTAAGCAATGATTCATATTCACTTAGGAAAGAGAGTCTGGAAAAAAATGCAGTGGCAAGCTTAGCATCATTGTGCTTTGCTGAATTAGCCAACAATGTTTAAAATGCACTTATCAAAGTTATTAGAGAGCAATTAATGCATATCACAGGGCTGCGTCTTAATTTTGTTACTCTGAAATGTATAATCTAAAGTTTTCCTTGACAGAACTCTAGGAAAAAATGTAGAATTAATTTTCAGAGGAACCATGTATTGGTGGTACACAATGGGTAGATTAAACCCTGTAGTTCTGAAAGCAAAAGCCAAATGTACCTGCACAGTCTTAAATGAAAAATGCTCTTCAAGCATAACTCTTAACTGTCTGGTATTTTGTCAAAAATACAACATTTAAGATGTAAATTGGAGACTGCCCTGAAATACCAGGTGGTAAGATTAAATTATGACTGTACTTTTTTTCTCATCAGCTGCAGCTTTAAGGCATAAATGACAGCTGTGCAATGCTTAAAACGCAGAAAGAAAACACGTACATTGTTTAGAAGGAACAGTAAACAAGTAATAGTCTGTCCAAAAATAGCATAAGCCATGAAAATACTTGTAGGTGGCATTACAGTAGAGCATGTGCTTTGGTGAGTGCTCAGTTTCTTTTTTTCTTTCTTTTTTTTTTTTTTTTACATTTGTAATAAGTACATTTCTCAACCACTCATCTCTCTCAGACATCCACAAATCTAATGGGGGCAAGCCTATCTCTCCACATTATAGCATATTCAAAAAGCTAGTATATTTCCAGCAGCAGTGATTTGCTATAAAGTCTACAACAGACATCTGTATCATTGGCTGTATGGTGTTTGTTCACATTTACCTATTTTTTTTTTTTTTGCAAAAAAAAAAAAAGGAATCTGCTATTGCACACTGTTGTTCACCAGTAGAAGAGGAGGTCTGAATCCTACCATAGGTAGATCTGATTATCTGGCAACCTGGCTATCTTTTTTTGATGTGTGCCACCTATGAATTTTTTTGCAGCAATTTAAAATGCTTCATTGCATTCATAGGTACATGTTTGTATTTAGCTCTGGATCATTTAGTGCAGAGGAGTCCAATGTGTCCCCAAATATACCATAATACCATTCTGGCTTTAAAGAATGTTTAAGTGAGCGCAGTCTGCAGACACATTGATGTTTATGAACCAAAATTCTAGAAATTCTGCTTTGTAAATGTTTGTAATGAGTATCTTATCCTGTGTATTTACTCTTAGTTTATAAGTTGTCATAGTTTTAATGCTGTACATGCTGGCGACAGTTGTCTTCTGTGGTAAACTATACTTAGGCACAAAACTCCATAACTTGCATTAAAACTGCATGTGTTTGCCAAACTTACGTTATTATAAACTAAGTGTTCTATTATATCAACTGAGGTGGTGTTCATAGGTTCATACTAAGCTAACTGCCCTTGCAAGCCACTTTAAGCCTAGCCAATTATCCCTTGTGAGACTCAAACCCTGCATTTTGTGATTGTAAGGCAAACACCTTAACCATTAGGCCACCCTCCCAACCCTGTTAGTAGATAGCAGTAACATACTACCTTGCTTATTGTTAAAATACTAAGATAGCTGTTCCAACATGTTTGATAGAGTGGAGTATGTCTCAGTACACTACACAACCTTTATTTTATTTATTTTTTTGTTACTAGCAAAGGACAGAACCTAGTACATTTTTTATGCAACACATACAGAATGGTAGAACTGTGAATGTTTCTATCCATCATAAGCCCTAGACAACATCTCTTCTTTTATGTAAAACCATGACTGGAGAAAGCTGCACTGCAGGATGGGGTTCTAGCACTGTTGGGGGTGCTGTACTGTTTCATCTGAAATCTACTATCATTGTATTATCTAAAGATATTTCACAAGTTTATCTGTGATAAAGATCAGTTACAATACAGTTTGTGTGTTATGATCCCATTTATCACACCATTAACCCACATCTCTGAATTAGAAACAGTTTTGTATGTCAAGCTAGCCCACAATTCCATCAACTGCAATCTGTAGATGATTTTGTTGTGGTATTTTACTGTGAGTATGGGACATTCACCACTACAGAAGTGCTGCTAAATAGCCAGTGCTGAGGCCATTATCCCAGTTTCATAATGAAGTAGTTAAATATAGGTTTCTTTAAAAAGTTTCCATTTCCCCTCACTTCTAATTGTCTTATTTCTATCACTTTTTATGGTCTAGTGATGGGGTTTAATGCATCTTCATCCTCTAGTTCACAAATGCCAGTTGCACATAGTCAGCAACAACAGTTATTGCAAAGCTAATATTAATTACTACTTGAGGGAGGGCAAAGCATTTTTATTAAAAAAAGTGTAAAACAGGATAATGTACTTTTATTTACTTATTTTTTTTTCTTTTGTGTTTGTTCCCTCCAACAACAAATGTTGCCTTTAAAATAAAGATGGGTTGGAAGAAATGCATGCAATGCTAGACTCGGTAAAAATCTAGCACTGTTACAAGATGCACTTGTGGAAGGAGACATAGAGGATTATGACTGGGTATCTGTAACAGCATTATTACATGTTCGACACATGAATGCCAAATAATTCACTTCAAGAGTGAAGCTCAAGAGGCGAGTCTTGACATCCATATTGAGAACACATAGTAACACTGTCTTTGTTGGCTTGGCGTGGCTTGGAGGAACTTAGTGACACAGTTGTGGAAAAGGTCTGTATATATAGTTTAAACATTTCTAACTTAGATTAGGCCAGAGTCAATACTTCTTAGTAAAAGATAGCTAGGGGTCCAGTTATTTGTAGACTAGAGTTTCCTGTTCATATTATATACAGTGTAAAAGAATATTTTCTTTGTTCATGTCCACTTCCTCAGTCATTTGCATATTAACATGCAACTGGACTGTTATCGTACTGTTTAAGTAACGCTTACTGACTTTTAAGCTCTTGTGGCTGGCCTTTACTTTATGTGTATTATTGCACTTTTTATCTGATGAGGGTTATAATTTACGACTGGTTAAGCTGCAGTTCCCTATTTCCACTTAGCTAGATCATTTGGGCCAACTACCAGTGAAAATATTAATGTGTGTGATTTCATATTTAGCTTAATTAAGAGTGGCAGGGAACTCAATAAACCTGGCTTTTCAATGCTTTTGGCAGTACTACCATGCCCAGCAGAAAGCTGTGGAGAATTCTGCCAGACTTCTTTGTGAATTGTGTGTGTGCATGTTTGTGATAACTGTTCTGAAGTCTGACCTAGTGAAGGATATTGAAAACTGATACAAGGACAGGAGTGCATATTTTATTTATACCCTTATGGCCAGGCTGCATTTTGTGAACTGATTGAGTTAGACTTGTGTGCACTTTTCCTGCTACTTTGACCTGCTGAGTACCAGTGGTGTGACTCTGGAGACCCATCCCTCCGATGGCTAGGATATCAGAGATAACTGTCACAGCTAAGTCAACTCTGTATTAAGTAACAAACTTTTTTTGCTCTTTTATTAACGAATTTGCATAGTTTTATTTTGTACAGCAGAACATCAAAAACATCTGAAAGAACTATGCATTAATATGACCACGTGCTGTATGGACAGGTGGGGAATTCAGTAAAAATAGTTTTTAGATGGTGTTAGGTATGCTTTAAAACAGGTCATGAATTGAGTATTATCAAGCTTCTTAAACGGAACATATGCTAAGGAGTTTAACCTAATTATGATCCATAAGTTGTCTTGGCTACAATTTGTACATACCATTTTCTGAGTAGAAAACTTTCTCACAAAAATTAATTTTAATAACTAAAGCATACATTGAAGTGATAGGATTCAAGATTAATTTGGCCCATTTTAACTTCATTAACCGCAAATACTTTATAGAGTTATCAACAATGAAATTAATTTTGAAGGGACATCCACCCAATAATAATGATAATAATTGAAGAGTAACTTTTTGGTAAATTAAGGGACTCTCAAATTTCTAACCCAAATATAAATCTCTTTGATTAATTTTTAAAAACTGGTATATTTTTTTCATTCTATTCCTAATTAAAATACTGAGATTGTTTACAACTAATTGGCAAAAATCACACAGCATTTCCTAAGTCTAGTTTAAGTAAATGCTGAAAATTTGTAGTTAAATCCACAAAAAAGTTTTTGAACTTTATAAATTATGAAGGGTTTATTGTTAGTTAATGTATGAATAATTGGTTATAGGCTAAGATTCAGAAAAGCTTATCATAATGGAGATGTCTTAGCTCAGAAGTTTATCCTATTGCTCTAAGTCATTTGGTTTTAGTGACTGCTTTGCCACAGAGGCTTTCTCCTTGAGGGGGCTTCAGCATAGTGGTTGCTTTCTTTGGCAAATTGCATACTAATGTGGCAGTCTGGAGGAGTAAGTAATTTTAATTAGACATGTGCTGTCCCCTAGAAATGACCATGACTCATAATTTGCTTGGCTAAACAATTAACAGAATTAATCTGCTGACTAAAATTTTACTCTAGGAGGAAAAAGTGTAAAAACATGGTGTTCACCCACTCATTCCTATCAGAGTGCTTATAGTGCAGCTATGTTCAATAAAAACATGAGGCTGGGATTGTTACACTGTGTGTTTGTGGACATGTTTGTGCATGTTTATAAGGGTATGAATGAAGCTACATGAATGTGTGTTGTTATTGTAATTATGATTGACTGTGGTGGGCTTGTTTGCTAATGAGTGGATGTAAGTGTTTCTGTATGTGAATGTCTGGCAGTGTGTGTTCGTATGTGTGTTTGTATGAGTGAATCTAGTGGGTGCCTTTGCTAATGCAATGCATGGGGTGCTAGGCAGAACAGTAGTGTGACTAGTTCTGACAGCACTAAGGTGTGAGTCAAAGACATATTAATGAGCTGAAAACTAGTTCTTTCTCATTGCAGGCTGCCTTTAAATTTAATTTTCTTATAATACTAATTAATTAATCCATGTTGGCAATTATTGTGAGCAGTGAACATTTTTCTGAATTCTTGGGAAAGTCAATTTTCAGTATTTTTCTGAAACTAATTCTTAATTCAGGTAGTTAACTAGGTCTGAACTTCTGCAGAGTACACGAGAAATGTATTGATTTAAGTTGTACTGGCTGGATATTTTATACCATCCAGAGAACTTAGGAGCTGAAAGTTTGGAGAATGTAGTTTTTGATATTAATGAAAACTGCATTTCACCTAGTACAGTCATGCTGAATATCATATCAATATTTAGTAAGTTATTTGATTGTAATTTGATTTTTTTTTTTAATGAATCACCTGAATATCCTATTTTTTTCAGAGATCAATAAGACATAAAGAACAATAATCATTACTTAGGGGCAACAGAGTACATTTATGTAAATGTAATTTGTAATTGCCTAATAATGAATAATTTGTTACATATTATAAATGTTTTTGGAATGTTTTTGGAAAGCAGACATATAAATATAATTTGCAAAAGTGGTATAAAGAATAATGATAACATTCATGCTTAAAAATATATACAGAATCTCTTTAAAAAAAGAGTAACACTTTAAATATTAACAAAGATAAGGGGATAAATGACCACCTTGATAAATTATTTTAGTAGCAGTACAGGGTCTGAATGGATTAATTAACATAAATTAGACTGATTTAGATATATGTCTTAACTGCATTAATAAAAAATCAGGAAAACCTAATCTTCGCATTTTCAAAAAAAAAATACTATCAAAAGCTTTTGTGGCATCAGTGGGCAATGTAAAAAGTGTTATTATAATAATTAATAATTTCTAAGTAACATTAAGAAGTCAAACATAATAGTTTGATCTGTTAATTGTCTGTTCTTCTAAATAAACCTGGCAGATAGACTGATATAATAAGTGTCAAAATATTCTTAATTCTACTTGCCAGAAAGTACAGTTTTGTACCTACCATAAATGTAGATGTCCGAGAGGTATGCATCTGCAGTCCTAACAAATGGGTTGTCCTGCCTCAGGCAGCCCTTCGGTCGGCCGGATTCCAAAGTCTGGGTCTGGCCTCGGCTGATGTCGCACTTCACCCGACGTCATAGCTGCTGTGAATTGGGTATAAAGGCATCAGCCGACACCATTTTCCTCAGTGTTTCTTGCCCCAGATGCCAGGTGCCCTCTAGGAAGGCTAAATTTGGATAAATGTAAATGATTCCAAACAGTAGAGAACAAACAAAAATAAACATGTATATACATATATACAAACAAATACACCATAATAGATTCCCCCAGCTAGCTACAAGATGGGCAAATACCCTAGGAGTACCACAGAGGGAAGGAGGGTGGGTAATCCTGACTGCAGATGCATACCTCTCGGACATCTACATTTATGGTAGGTACAAAACTGTACTATGTCCTTCAAGGATGCATCTGCAGTCCTAACAAATGGGTAGAATACCATAGCCAAACTGGGGGAGGAGGCACTAAGATGATTATGGTGTAGCTAAGATCCCTTGCAAAACAGCAGTTGCAAAACCTGCTCGGGATCTGGAGTATAAAGGTAGATTATAATGCTTGGCAAATGTATGCACGGAGGTCCAAGTAGCAGCTTCTAAAATGTCTTTGGTAGCCACTCCTGGTAAGAAAGCTGTAGTAGTGGCTGTAGCCCTTGTGGAGTGAGGTCTGATGTCTTTTGGAGTTGTCTTTCCATGAAAAGAGCAACAAAATCTAATGCAATTTCCTATCCATTTTGAGATTGTCTGTTTTGAAATTGCTTTTCCTTCCATTCCTGTTGCATATGCTACCAGAAGCTGGTCAGTTTTTCTATTGTTCTTGGTTCTGTCCAGATAGTAGCGCAATTGCCTGTGCACATCCAAGGTATGTAGTAGTCTTTCCACCCTGTTCTGTGGGTTGGGGAAGAATGTTGGTAGGTGGATTGCTTGGTTCAATGATACCCTGGAGACCACTTTTGGCATAAAAGTAGGGTTAGTTCTCAAGGACACTCTATCCTGATGGAAGATAAGGAAGGGCTGTACTGCCATTAATGCCTGTAATTCAGAAACCCTTCTTGCTGAAGTGATTGCAAGCAGGAAAGCAGTTTTCCAAGATAAGAACTGTAATTCTGCTGATGCTGCTGGTTCGAAAGGGGGAAGTGTTAACTTTTCCAGCACAAAGTTAAGGTCCCATGTAGGCAAAGGTGGCTTCCTTGGAGGCTTTACATTTTAATTCCTCTCAGAAACTGCCTGAGTAGAGGATGAGAGAAGACTGGAGGATCCATGTTGTATTCTGCTGAAATTGCTGATGCATGAATCTTAATGGAGGAGTAAGACAGGCCATTGTGGAAAAGTTCTGCTAAATATTCCAGGATGTTAGCTATGTTTGCTAATGATACATTTTCTCCTTTTGCTGCACTCCAAATGAGGTATCTTTTCCATTTGGCTGAATAAGTCTTCCTTGTGGAGGGTCTGCGAGCCTCCAGGATAATGTCTTTAACCCTCTGAGATAAATCTGGGTTATTTTGTTTTATGTAATATTCCAAGCAGCTAGCTGCAGTGTTTTCAAGTTTGGTTGTAGGATCTTGAAGTTGTTCTGTGTTAGCAGTAAAGGAACTAGAGGTAGAGGCCATGCGTGTGTCCGAGACATACTCCTCAGTAGCGGGTACCAATGCTGCCTCGGCCAGTCTGGAGCTATCAGGATGATCTTTGGGTGATCTTCTTTGATCTTCAGTAGCACTTTGTGCATCAAAGGAAGAGGTGGGAATGCATATGCTGTCAGGTTTTCCCAACTGAAGGAGAGGGAGTCCACCTTCCAAGCAAGTGGGTGGTATGTCCTTGTGCAGAATTTCCTCAATTGGTGGTTGTGTGGGGATGCGAACAGGTCTATTTCTGGTAGTCCCCATTTCTTTGTAATGGATTTGAAGATGTCTGGATGCAGCATCCATTCGTGGGCATCCGTGGTAGTTCTGCTTAAGGTGTCTGCTAGTATATTTTCTTTTCCTGGCACAAATATGGCCTGGAGCTGAATGTTGAGGTTCAGGGCCACATTCCAGAGGTCCATTGCCATCCGGCATAGAGGATATGAGTGTGTGCCTCCTTGTTTGTTGATATACCACATGACTGTGGTGCTGTCTGTCCTTATCAGCAAATGACCCTGTTGAAGAAACGGTCTGAATGTCTGAATTGCCTGTTTCACTGCCAGCATCTCTTTTTGATTTATGTGTAGGTTCAGCTGGTCTTGTGTCCATAGGCCTTGTATACACTTGTCCACCATGTGTGCCCCCCAACCGAGGTCTGAGGCGTCCGTGGTGATAGTCTGGCTTGGGTGAGGCCTGTGGAAAGGCAGTCCTCTGTTCAACTGACAGGCCTGAGCCCACCACAGGAATTCTTGCTTCAGGCATGATATTATTGGAATCTGGGCTTCTAGACTGTGCTTGTGTTGAGACCATAAATTCCTTAGGTACCATTGCAACTTCCTCATATGCAGTCTGGCATGTGGAATCAATATTATACAGGATTCCATGTAACCCAGGGCTTGCAGGACTTTCCTTGCTGTAAGCTGGTTCTGTGTTGTTAATGCCAATGAAATAGAGTGGTAGTTGCTTTTGCTTTTCTGCTGTGAGAAATGCCATCTGATTTGAAGTGTCCAGTTCTGCACCCAAGAATGATATCCTTTGGGATGGTACCAGCCTTGACTTTTTCATGTTGACTGTGTATCCCAGGGATTGCAGTAGTTGTATAACCTTTTCCAAATCTTTTGTTAATTTGGTCTTGTTGTCCGCTTGTATTAGGCAGTCGTCCAGGTATGGATAAATCTGAATTCCCTGAAGCCTGCAATGAGCAATTACTGATGCCAGGCATTTCGTGAATACTCTGGGCAGTAGATAAGCCAAAGGGCAATGCTGAGAATTGATAATGCTCTGATCCTGCAAGAAATCTGAGGTATCTTCTGCAATCTGGTCGTATAGGGACGTGCAGGTATGCCTCCTTGAGATCTAGAGTCACCAGCCAAGACTCCTTGCCCAGCATGGGAAGAAGTTGCTGTAGGGTCAGCATTTTGAATTTTGGAACAATGAGATATGTGTTCAGAGCGGACAGGTCGAGAATAGGTCTCCATTGGTTTTCTTTCCTTGGTACCAGGAAAAGTCTGGAGTAAAATCCTTGTCCTTGTTCCATAGACGGTACCTTTTCTATAGCTCTCATCCTTAGTAAGTGGTTGATTTGTCCTAGAGCGTTTGTTTTTTGGTTTGGTGGTAGGTTTGGCATTCCTCTCTTTTTTGGTAGAGTGTGGAAGTGAAACCTGTAGCCTTTGTCTATTGTCTGTAAAATCCATTTATCTCCTGTAATGTAATGCCAGTTTACGTAAAATAAGGCTAGCTTTCCGCCTAAGGGTGCTTCCAGTTGTTCCCTGGTAGGCGGTATCAGAGTCAAGTCATTGTGTCTGTCCTGTGGAAGTGGTAGTAGCTGGATCTGTGGCAGTACTTCTCTGGTTGTTAGGCTGCCAGTGACGTCCCCTGTAGGCACCTCTGGATTGGCCTCTGCCTCTTGGGTGCCTATTTCTGCCCCTCTGTGCTCTGGAGGTGTCTGGAATGGACCAATTCTTCAAAGGCCAATTTCTACTAAACCTCGGAGGCTGGACCTGTAAAAAATCCTTGACTGTTTGGACAGATTTTGCTTTTTCTTCCACCTTCTTTAGCACTTGCTGTGCAGGGGAGCCAAACAAACTTTGTTTCTCCATGGGAGCATCTAGGAGCTTTGACTTTACATGGTCTGGTAAGGATTGCTCTTTTAACCATGCATGCCTTCTGATCACTGTACCAGTCATAGCTGATCTAAAGGAAGCCTCCAGTGCATCATAGCCGCATTTTAAGGAATGATTACTGACCTGCTGAGTGTTATGTACCAAATCCTGAAGGGACTTACGGTCTATAGGTTCAGGAGAGGACATTTTTTATTTAGCTGGTCTAACAAAAATTCCTGATACTGAATCATGTGGAATTGACAGTTTAAGGCCCTAGCCGAAAGAGTAGCAGAAGTATAAACTTTTTTACTCCATCTCTCTAATGCCCTAGATTCTCTTTCAGAGGGGAGGGGGTTTTTGGCAGAGGCAGCTGCTACAGCTTTGGGGCCCTGTGAAATAGTTTCAGGATCTGCAATAGGAGCCTTATACAAGTGAAAGTGTGTGTCCGGGACCCTGTAATATCTGTCGGCCTTAGCAGGGGCCGGGGGTAGAGAGTCAGGGGCAGTACAAGCATCATTAAATGCATCATCCACAACTGTTAGTACTGGAGGAATGGCTAAAGGCCTGTGCTGTGGTAAATGTAAAAAGGTCCTTAGCCTTTTCCTTGAATCTGAAAAGTCCTGGCCCTGCCATTGAAATTGCTCTCTCATAGCATGTAGGGTTTCCCCAAAAGAAAATTCCTCAGGAGGAGAGGCAGAAGGGATGGAGTCTTCTGCATCAGAGTCCTCATATGGAGAATAAGGGCCTTCTGGAGGATTTGAGTTTTCTGAATCATCTGAGGAATAATCAGTTGAAACTGGCTCAGGGGGCTCTGCTCTAGGCCTCTTCTCTGGAGGGGGTTGAGAGGCCCTGTCAGGGTGAGGTTGGGATCCCTGATCACGGAAATGAGATCCTCAGCCAGGCTGAGCATTTGGGAACTAGAGGTAGGCCTGTGTGAGGGGATTTTAGCAGGCAAGGCCTTAGAAGTTTTAGCTGCTTTAGCCCTGGAAAAAGCCTTGATAGACATAGATGCAGGGGGCCTAGCAGCTCCATGTGCAGGAGTAGATATGTCTAAAGGAATAGTATCAGATAAATCCTGGGAACCTGCTACAGCAGGGGAAATTTCAGTAGCAGATTCAGCCATGCTGTGTGAGGCCTCGGCTATAGGAGGTATGCTTTATGGCCGAAGGAAGAACCGTGGACTCGGTTTCAGCCGAAACCGAGACACTCGTGGTTGGCTTAACCGTGGTTTCGGCCGAAACCGCGGACCGCGAGTGTCGGTCCTTTTCCTTACGCTTTTTAGCTAATTGTGAAGTCGGAGTCTCCGACGGCATTTTGTAAGCAAAAGCGGAGCCGAAAAACTCCACTGCAAACTCCGACCGACGTCTAAGTGTCCGTCGGTTGAAGGAAGCACAGGCTAGACAAGCTGCTACGTCGTGGTCTGGGCCTAAGCAAGGAAGGCAGTAAGAGTGGAAATCCTTATGAGGTATTTGTTTCCCACAAGTTAAACAGTTATTTACTTTTTCTGACATCGGCTGAGGCAAGAAAGAGTCCCCAACGGGGTACTTAGCTTTTTAGAAGTCTTCGGTAGTAGTAATTTCTGGATCTGACCGACCAGCACTTGCGAACAGCTTCTGCTTCGGGCACCGCGCGGCAAGAAAGACTGAGGAAAATGGCGTCGGCTGATGCCTTTATACCCAATTCACAGCAGCTATGACATCGGGTGAAGTGCGACATCAGCCGAGGCCAGACCCAGACTTTGGAATCCGGCCGACCGAAGGGCTGCCTGAGGCAGGACAACCCATTTGTTAGGACTGCAGATGCATCCTTGAAGGACATCTATGGTATACGTTTTGATATCAATATTAATGTGCCCAGTTATTAATTACTAGGTTTAAAGAAACACTGTTAGGCTTATGTAGACAAATAGTTTTTGAGTAGTTTAGAAATAAATTAGATATTCTATTTCATTGTACAGAGTTAAACTAAGCTTTTACTAATTTTAGTGCCTTATAAAACTCTGAAATATAACCATCGGGCTCGGGAGTTTTATTGTTCTTTACAGAGATAATGTCCCCCAGAACTTCTATTAGACTGAAGGGGCATAACAAAGGACGTAAAGTGAAGGGGATTTCTGAAAATTTTGACTGGTTTAATGTGCATTAATATTGTCTTTCTTAATTGTGTCAACTAAGAGAGAATAAAAGATAATGAAATATCTTTGTAAAAGATTTAATAATAGCTTTAGTGTGGTTCAGAGTTTTATATTTACACAAACAGAAGTATGCATTAAAACAAATCATAAACTGAGTATCTAATTCATAGTAATTGAATGGTTAGGTGACTTTTGGATTTGAATGGCTGTCGTTACATACTTATAAGTTATTTGGGACCATTTACATTAATTAACAATAAATTTTGATTTGGACAAAGACGGTTGGGTGTTTAATCTTTGAGTATCTGATGTCTGCAAATATATTCAGCCTCACTGTGATCTGTTGACCCATTCACCCCATGCTGAACTACAGCTGTTCCTGGCCCATTCATTCTCTGTTAGCAATCAGGGCTTTTCCTATTTAGAACTTAACTCTACCCCCTGCTGGCTGACATGAACAATTTAGTGAGTGTAGGATTCTGCAGTGCTCTCCTGCAATATGTTCATGCGTCCACACACATGCTACAAGGGCTATGTTCATTGGTTTAACAGAACTGTATCACACATCATCAGTCGAGTCTTAGGGGAAGCTGGGTAAGCCTCGGCTTACTCAATGGAAACTTACTTAACTGTGACCACCACTCCCTCTCTCCCTTCTTGATGAGTAAACTAACATCAGGTGCTCCACTCCCACCCTCCCTGCCAGCCTCTTCCACTGACTAAGACACTATTCAAACACAGGCAGTTGTTGTCATAGTCAGGGCTTTATCCTGCTATACCACAAAGGAAGCAGTCTAAGTTAACATCTACTTCTGCTTGTAGTTCTTTAATTTGCTGTTCTAACTATAAGCCATATTCTGAGACTGACAGTTTTCTGAAGTCTTAATTTTATTTAACAGAGTATGTTCTTTTTTTTTTTTTTTTAAGGATGCTTAGCTTGACTAATTAGTACTTCCCATTTCTGCATCAGAAACATTTAGTGATATCCATTACACCCTGAACAGAGGCTAGATTATTTATAAAATGATCTAAACTATTATTAAAAATTCAGTAATTTGAGGGAAATATGATAGAGGGTCAAGAGTTGAATTCCATCCCTTTTTTGTGGATAAAGTAAATTTATCGAGGTACCAAAATAGCTTGACATATTCACTGTATTACACAATACTGCAGTGGTGCTGACTTACATCTTTTACTGAAGTCTTATGTCTGGTCCAGCTTCCAAAGCTTTTCACCCTTCCCCCTCTTGTTTGGGTGCATCTCCCTCTGCTTCAACCTGGAGCAGGCTGAGTGGTCTGGACATGACCCCCCATGGCTTTTGTTTATGATTCCCATATTTTCATAACAGAGGGCAAAATGCCCATGGTTCTAATACAGGATGATTATGCAGTTCAAATATAGAAATCATTTGTGCCTGTTTGTGACCAGAGACTCCAGAGGTGGCAACTTCCTCCAAAAGCAGGTCCAAGACTTCACGACCTTGGAAGTACACCATCTTGCCTTAAAACATCACATTTAACAAATGATATAGGTAGACATACATTAATAGAAAATAAAACAACAGTAGCATTTCCCATTGTCATTTTCATGCAGTAAACAAATATATATTTTTTTACGAATTTTCACTCCATTACATAAATTTCTCAGCTCCTGTCATCTCTTTAACCTCTCTCCCCCTGAACAATGTTTTGCACATATAGTTCTCACAAATTCAATTCATTTGTATGTAATTTGCTCCTTTCCTTTTCTAAAGTTCCTGCCTCCAGTTATTTTATCCCCTTTACAATATTCAGTACCTCAGTTACAGTTGTTTAGATTTGGATTTCCATTTTCTAGTAATTGCTTTTCTTGGTAGCCATTAGCATAACACTTACTAAAGTCTTCAAATGTCTAGGCAATTCAGATCCTGTATCCCAACTAAAAATAATCATTTCCATAGTTAAAATAATTTGCTCCCCAACATTTCTGACAACGTATTCTGCAGATTTTTTTTTTAAATCTATCAGCTTGTTACATTTCCAAAAAAACATTCCCAATTGAATTTCTCTTTTCCATCACACCTCCAGCATTTGCTATCTACCTGAGGAAAAATCCTCTGAAGTCTGCACGGTATATAAAAATACTTATACAAACACTTACAAGCAAATATCTTGAATCTGTGTTACTTGGTCAAATCCACTTCACCTGAAAGTGAATTTGACTAAAACAGTTGTGCCAAATCCATTTTTGGTGAAAGTCAGATTTTTTTTGCAAGGGGGAGGCTTGCCAGCACCCACCAGGTTGTACAACAAAGGGAAACTCCATTATCACCAAACGTGGTTTATGGATAATTGTTTTGGTTCAAGCCACTTTTGATTGCAGTGAATACAACTGATAGGCTCTCAAAATCCTCCACCGTATGGACTTTGTTGCATACCTGCCAGACACACAGATGTCCACCCATTGCTCCTTTGTAAATTTCCTTTCTGGTCTCTTTTCCCAATCTTTTCTAACTGCCTCTGATTGATTTACATAATTACTATGCATTAAATTTACTATACTAATTATCCCTTTTTTAATAGCAAGCTCTGTTCTAGCCTCAACTAAAAACTCTATCACAGTCAGTTTTTTAGTTCTGTCTCCCATATCCCTTTCTGTTTACCTATACTCTTGCTACCAATCCCTAGTAGGGAAGGCAGTCTGTAACCTGCAGTCCAGATTTCTGCTTGCCTGATCGCATTATATTACCCTTCCCTCAATAGTTATTTGCTGCTAATACCTTGATTCCTTTGCTAGTTTGCTCAAGTAAATTCCAGAATCTTCTTGCATATTTTTGCCCGACTTGTAAACATTTCTCAAGGTAAAATCTCCTTTCTCCATTCCAGAGTTAGCTTGGTTCTTACAATACTTTCTGCTACTTTCTAACAATCTGCATGGTTATTGTTATGATATTTACGGATCTGCATCAAATTCTCTCATTTTTTGAAATACTTCCATTTTATCTTTATCCCTTTTGGCTTTGATTTATAATCTTCTGCTTGAGTCATGTAAACAAGCATTAAATCATAGTTCTAAAGTATCCCTTCACACATCAGGTAATCCTAAACCAACTTGTTCAAAAGGGGAGAATGATCTTAGCCCACTTTACTCTTGCCATCTTCCTCTCCCAAATAAATTCCTTGAACTCTTTGTTAATTATCATCTGTAACTTTTCCTCTGGTTGGTAAAAATATGCCTGACCTGCAAATAAAATTAAAGAGACTAAAACATTTTTACTGCTTATTTCCTATTATCCATGTCCATAACCAAGAGCTTCCAGCTTCTCAGTTTTTTGCATTATGCTGTATTTAGTCTCTTCCCACTTATTCTTAGCTGTCTTATCAAAATTCATTCTAATTCATATACCAAAATACTTCATCTTATCATGTCCCCATAAATACAGGTATCGCTGACCCAGTGCATGTGTGCATACATAGTTTACCACTATAGCCTTTGTTTTAAGTTCATTTATTTTATATCCTGAAAATGCATGATACTGTCTAAAGATGTTCTACAACACAAAAATGTCCTTTATTGTATTTATCAAATACAAAATATCATCTGCATACAAAGCTAACTTTTTAAATATCCAAGTCATGTATATTACCATTTACAATTTTATATACATCCTGGCAATCTCCATGTATGTTGCCAGTAATACTTTGATGTTGCTCTACATTCCCCTTATCCCTTACTCAAATTACATCTCTTATTTCCCTTTGTATATACAACAAACTCCGCCCAGTACCAGGGGAGGCTTATAACCATGGCTGCCAGCACACCCCCCCCCCCCAGTAAAAGAAGAAAAGCATCAAAGCAATTAATTCTAAAAGGTGAAATAACATTAAAGAAAGCACAGTTGTGTAAGTAAACTTACCATAACAGTAGATGTTTGAATGATCACTGCTGCAGTAGCCTCAGATATATGGGTTATATCCTGCCATATATCCTGCCAATGATATAACAACTGGCCAGCTTCCAAAGTTTCAGGCTATCTTCAATGTGCCCGAGCTGACTAAAAGACAAGTTTGGGTGCCAAGCCCTTCAGAGCTTTCCTGCCAAAAGAGGGAGTCTGAGGCCTAAAATGTGATGCTAGAAACAGCAGCAAAAAAATTTCCACACCCTGGCATAAAAAACACACCAAAATAATAAGGGGGGTGGGAGTTGGAGAAAGGGAGGTGGTAATGCTGCAGTGATCATTTTAATATCTATTGTTATGGTAAGTCTGCTTACACAAATGTAATTTGTTCATCACTTTGAGCACTGCTGCAGTAACCTTAATTATACTGGTAGCTTACTACATTTGGGAGATGGAAGAAGAAGAGTCTAGGAGCCCCTGTTGAATGGTTCTAGCATAGCCTAACCTGGACCTAGAGCAGGAATCAAGCCTATGGTGCTTGGTAAAAGTATGCACAGAGGACCAAGTAGCAGCTTCTAGAATAGTTCTAGAATCCAACCCTTTTGAAAAAGTCATAGATGAAGCCAAGGCCCTGGTAGAGTGGGCCTTGACCCTGCCTGGAACAGTTTTGTTATGGTGAGAATAAAAAAGGTAATAGCCGTAGACAACCATTTGAAAACATTCTGTTTTGACACAGATTGCACTTTCTTCTTACCTTCACAAGAAATGAACAATTAATAGAATGATCTGAAAGATTTCTTTTTTGTCAAGATATTACCTAAGTTGTCTGTGGACATCCAAGTTATGGAGTATCCTTTCTCTCATTTTTAGATTCAGGAAAGAAAATAGGGAAATGGATAGATAGGATTAAAGTAAAACTCGGATACCACTTTAGGTATAAAAGAAGGATCAGTTCTCAAACCCTTTCTCTGTGGAAAATGAGATAGGGTTGACTCACCATAAGAGCTTGCAATGCATACTCTTCTTGCAGAGGTCAGAGCAATAAATAAGCCTGTTTTTCCATTTTAAGAACCTCAAGTCAGCCAGGTTAGCTAGTTCAAATGGAATAAGTGTTGGCTTTTCTAACAAAAAAATTAAGATCCAATAAAGGGTACATCAGTTTACTTGGAGGCTTTTTGTGCTAAACCCCTTTCACAAACATTTTGACATTCAACTGCATTGAAAGAGGAGGATCCATGGGCAGACATGCTGAAATGGCTGATAAATGAACCTTGATAGTGGAATAAGAAAGGACATAGGATAGTAACTCAAACAAATATTGTAAAAAAGAGGGAACAACTAGTCCTAAATGGGTGCAGGTAATGTTGTGGCCACCAACTAGAAAACTTTTTCCATTTGCTAATATATAATTTTCTGGAATCAGGCTTTCATGTCTCCATTAGTAACTGCTGCACTGTCTCAGAAAATATGTACCTAAAAGGAATGAAGATCCTATCATCCATGCAGTCAGTTGAAGTTGAATTATGTAGAGGTGTATCAAACACCACTGTTTTTGTGTGAAGTTTGTGGTAACTGTCCCTGGCCATTTCCAAAAGAAGGGAGAACTACTTGATGAACTCCCCACAGATGGATCAAATCTTAGAAGACCTCCTGATCTAGTTTCCATTCATGAGAGTATTCCCTGCTCCTGCTAGGCTTGTCTGCAAAACAATTTTGTTCTGATGGAATGTAGGATGCATGTAGAGTGAGACTGCTGTGAAGCTATATCCCAAGCTGACATGGCTAGTCTGCAAATGGGGTACAATCTGGTTTCCCCTGTTTGTTGATGTACAACATGACTGTGGTATTGTCTGTAACAACTTGCAGAGGTTCTGGGGACCAAAGATGATTCAGAGTGTTGAGTGCTTTGATCAGGGCAAGGATCTTTTTGATAATTATGTGCACATTTCTGTTCTTAGTGTCTCACACCCCCCAGCACTTTTATCCCTCTTGAAACTGCTCCCAAAGCAAAGTCCAAGCAGTCTGTGGTGACTGAATGCTTTGGAACAGGGAGGAGAAGGGGAGACCTAGATTTAAGAATATCTGCTGTCTCTACCAAATTATTTCTCCTTTGACAAACTCCAGAACTAAGATTTGAAAAGACAAAGGGTTTTATTGCTGGGACCAAAGAGACTTCAGATACCACTTTATCTTTCTCTTGTGGAGTCTTGCCAGGGCTATCATGAAAATCATAGAAGACATGACACCCAAAATCCTTGTAGTAACTAAAGTTTGAGTGGAAAACCTTATAAATAGACCTAGACAGAGATCTACTTTTTTACCCTATGACTGAAAGGCTCTTTGAACTGTAGTGTCTAGTTGACATCTCAGGAACACAATCCTATGTGAAGGAGTCAAAAAAGACTCCTGAATGTTCTCTTGGAATCCCAGCTTGTGTAAGAGATCTCTCAACCAAATTACAAGTTCCTGACACTTTGAAAAAAAGTCATCAAAAATAAGCAAATTGTCTAAATATGGAAATATGTGGATACCCTGTAGCCTGCAATGAGCTAAGACTGGAGCTAGACACTTTATGAACACTCTTGCTGCAGTGGATAGTCCAAAGGTTAAGGTAGGGAACAGATAACATGATCCAGACACACACAACCTTAAGAAATGTCTGAAGTCTGGATGAAAATGGATGCGATCATAAGCATCTTTTAAGTCTAGTGTTACCAGGAAACTTGAAAGAGGAAGAAAAGGTAACAGGTTGTGAAGTGGCATCAGTCTGGATTTGGGCACTATCACAAACAGATTTAGGAAAGAAAGATCCAGAACTGGCCTCCAGGCATTTTCTTTCTTTGGCACTAAGAACATCCTTGAATAAAAACCCTTCTCCACCTTGGAAGGAGGAACTGGTTTAGTCACTTCTTAGGACAACATGTGATGAAGAACCAGAGGAAATAAAATAGTCTGATCTGGAAGATGAGGAATGCCGCCCTGGAAAACAGGAGTTTCCTCCTCCTGCCATCTGTAACCTTGACCAATGATCTTCAGAACCCATCTAAAACAATCTGTTTGTCAAAAAGAAAAATGGAGATTCAGACTTTCTGGAAGAAAATAAGGGGCCAGGGTGGGAAGGGGTGACAAGGTCTGTTGAACAGTCAGACTTGTTGGACTTCCTTGTTTTTGGGAGGTTTGAGGCTTCTTTTTGGAACACCCTTGTCATTTCTTCTTAAACATCTGTTCACTTACATTTTGATAAGTCTGTTTATTTTGTTTTTTTGTCAAAACTGTATGAGGAGGTAGAGAATCCTTTAGAAGATTTGGAAAAGGAGGGTTGAAAATCTTAGAGATTCCCTTGAATCAGCTTACCCCTTTCATGAGTAGTGTACCTAGCATATTTGTCACCCGGTGCAATTTTTTTAATACCCCCACTGAGATTTGTTCTAACACATCTTCCTCTATGACAATTGATTTTAGTAATAGTCATGAAATGAAACAAAATAATGGCCAGCAAGGAGCAAGCTAGGAGCAGTGATCAAATCCCCAAAAGACTCATCCATCCTACATGCAGGCTTCTCCCAAGCAAATAACTAGTGCCAGATTCATGGACTAAAGCTAAATGTAAAAAATGCATTATCATCTCCTTTGCACCATTAAATAGGGCACTGACAATACACACCTAAGAGCTGACCTAATAGTTTGGGGTTTGTTATGTAGACAGTTGACCCCAAATTCTATTAGACCAGATCAAGATGAAGCAAACGTAGGGACATTCTGCAAAATCAGGAACAGTTTCAAATTGGTTTTACAAGTATAACATCCAGAGAAAGACAGAGTGAGAGAGAGAGAGAGAGAAAAAAAGTAAAGATTGCAGTATATTTCATGCAAATGCACACCAGTCATGTAAAGGCAGACTATAAACTAAGCAAACAGTATGAGAGTAACTTGCAGACAAGAATATTAAGCAAATACAAGAACATTCTGTAAAATCTGGAACAGTTTCAAATTTGTTTCATACAATATTCTAATTTATTTCATACAAATGCACACTAGCCGCTAATGCCCACCTTTAAATTGAGCACCAGTTATTTCATCAACAACATAGCTTGCCACCCCCCAAGAAAAGAAAAAAACAAAAATATTCCAATTTATTTTGCATAATACAGTACCTGTCCAAGTTAAACCTACAACTACTGGCAAAAATAAACTACTCTGGTGGACCCCTACCATAAATAGGCTATTCAACAAAAGATTTGTTTATTTATTTACATGACATTTGTTTACTGGGTTAGTCCAGCTGTGCTGCAGAGCCCTTTTTAGCAGAGACCTGAGGAGAAAAGCTTCACAGATAAACAAAAAAACTAAACATCATGCAATATTAACATACAAGTGTATATACACAGGAAAAACAGAATACAACTTATAAAGTAACATGTTATACAAAAGTAATACTGAAGGCTTAAACAGCCATGATACATATTAAGTACATAAAATATAATATAGAAAGTTAGATTCTATCTAACAATTACCATCAACGAGAAATTCAAGGTTGGTAGAATATCATAAAGACCTTAAATGAGTAGTTGGGTAAAGTGTGAGAGCTGAGAGGGGAAGAGGAGACGGAGTAGTTTAGGTGGGAGTGGGACAAGGATAGGTCCAAGAATTAGTAAATAAGTCCTTCAGAAGTTTATTTTGAAGTTAAGGAAGTTGCTGTTTGTTCTTAGAGAAAGGGAAAGTCTGTTTCAGGCATTGGCAACAGAGTGGCTGTATAAAAGTTTGCCAGTATTTTTATTGTGTTTGTAAATGTCTAAGAGATGTAGGTCTGTGCTGCATATGTTAGACTTAGGAAGGTAGGGAGTGATGAGGTCCATGAGGGCAGAACAGCAGGATTGATTTAAGACAATTGGTTATGGAGTTCAAGTCATTGTAGGTTTTTTAAAGCTATGCAGTGGTGAGAGCGATAGGGAAGGTTGGCAACGAATCTGGCTATTTTGTTGTAGGTGGTTTCAAGTATAGCTAATAGATTGGATTGATAATTGGTAGGAACAGGGGCTGCACAGAGTAAGGTTGGCAGAAAGAACGTCTGTGCTAGAGAAAATTTGGCGTTGATAGTGAGGTATTTTTATATCTGTATAAGAGACCAAGTTTTTGTTGGGTCTTTTTGATGGCTTGCTGAATATGTATGTTAAACCTTAGATGGTCATCTATGATTACACCCAGACGTTTAGTATGTGGTTCAACAGAGATAAGTGCATTACCAGAAGATACTGTGAAGTTATTTTTATGTTGCTGTAGTGATTTGGGGGAGGAAGAGTACAAGTTTTGTTTTTTTAGGATTGAGAAGTTGTTGATTATTGGTCAGCCATTTTTCAACTGAAAGGAGGGAATCTTGAGTTAGAGCAAGGAGGTGGGGAAGGTTATCAGAGCATAAGATAATAGTGGAGTCGTCTGTGTATTGTATTAGTGAGGAATTTGGACAGGAAGTGTGTAAGCTATTTGTAAAGATATTAAAAAGGAGAGGTCCAAGATTGACCCTTGGGGGGACACCTGTTTGGAATGGGAGGAAGGGGGAAGAGGCAGAAAGTCATTTGATGTATTCGAATGTATTGGAGAATTAACTGGAGAACCGTAGTGTAGCAGAAGAGGAGAGGTTAAGGGAAGACATATTCAAGAGCAGTAGGGTATGGGAAAAGGTGTCAAAGGCTTTAGACAGGTCAAGGAACATGCATGAGACTAGTTTGTTATTGTCCCGTGCTTTGGCAATATTCTGTGTAAATAAAATGTGAGCTGTAGGGGTGCTGTGGTGAGAACGGAAACCGTGTTGGGGGGGGGTTAACAGGTTGTCTTGTATGATGTGTTTGAGAAGCTGGTTATGAATACATTTTTCTAGAATTCTGGATAAAGGGGATAGTATGGCGATAGGTCTGTAGTTGGTTGGTTCAGTTGAATTGCTACCGTTGTGGAGGGATATAACATAGGATTTTTTCCAGATGTCAGGGACTGTGTTCTCTTGAACTGACCTGTTTACTAATATGGAGACTGGATGTGCAATGGAGTTAGCTGCACGTTTAAGGAATAGAGGAGGTAAGTTGTCAGCAGAGAGAGAGAGCAGGTTTTCAGTTTGGTAAGAAGAGATTTGATGTATGCAGTAGGGACAGGTTTAAGACAAAACTGGGTGGAATTAATAGAGGGAAGGAGATCAGAAGTACAGGGAGGTGTTGCCAGGTTTAGTTAACTTTTTTATAGAGTCGATGAAGAAGGAATTAAGAAAGGAGGCAGTGTCTGTTGGTGAGCTGTTAGGACAGGGGCTGGGGGTAGAAGAGATGCCTGGATGCAAGAGTTTGTTGATACTATTCCAAAACTTTTTCGTGTTAGAATTGGGGTTATCTAGTGGTTTTTGATAGTATTGTTTTTTGTCTAGATTGACTTGTTTCTTGGTTAGGTTCTTAAGTTCTCTGTAGGTTTGGAGATGGCTATGGGAGTTTGTTTTTACCAGGTTTTCCAGGCGCTGTCTCATTTATGCATTAGTTTATGTGCGGATTGGGTTAACCATGGAGCAAAATTTGTTTTTGTTCTTATCTTTCTAGTGAGAGTTAAGGATATTCAGGAAGGTGTTGTTTAATAGAGGCAAGATGATTATTGAAGGTATCTGGGCAGAAATTAGAGAGGTTATGGCTGTCTTTGTATTAGTGAGGTTTAGCAGATGAGGTGAGTGTCGTAACATGTGGGTAAGGAGATGGTCACTGAGGGAGTCAGGTAGAGTGGTGGCATTGTGATAGAGATTTGGGTTAGAGGTGAGGATCCAGTCAAGGGTAGTGCTCTTTATTTGTGTGTTTATTGATATGGGTGGGAGAGGTAATGAGTCGAGAGAATCCAAAGAAATTGATGCTAGTATTGGGAGAGTAAGAATTAAGGGAGTTCCAGTCAATATTGACATAGACTAGGATGATAGTCTCATAAGAGATGTTTTGAGATGCCCAGGAGAGAAAGTGTTTGAGGGTAGGGATGTTATTGCTAGCTGGGATATAAATTGCTACTATGGCTAGGTTTTTGTGATTATTTAATTTACAGTTAGCAATAAGAATTTCAACTGGATGGAAATTGGGAGGATATGTAGGTAGAGGATACAGAGAAGGTTTGTCAGAGTATACGACAGCTACACCACCACCTTGTTTCTTCTGTCGATCAAGGCGAAGAATGTTGTAAACAGGGGGGGAGGATTTCAGAGTCTGGAATACGGGGTTGTAACCATGTTTCTGAGAGTGTGAGAATGTCAGGATTGTAGACATAGATAAGGGCATGGAACAAAGTAACTTTGTTAGCAATGCTTTGATTGTTGAGGGAGAGCATTTTCAAGGTTTTGGGGTGTGAGGTTGAGGAGCTTGGGTAGTGGGTATAGGGGGGGGCGAGGAAGGAGAATGGTCAGGTAAAGTAGTGGTGGTGTTAGAGGGGTGTGTATGGGTACCTGTGGTTGTGTTGGAGGGTGGGCCAGGGTTGGGATGAATACCACTGGTTAGCAGAAGGTTTGGAATGGAGGATTTGAATGCTGTGGTAAAGGGGCTGTAGAAGAGAAGTTTGGGTTTAGGTTTTGTGGGGGGAGAAGGAGGGAGAAGTATTTTAAATTTATGTAAGAGAGAGTCATAAAATGAGTAAACAGTGAGGGAGCTACTGAGAAGTTTATGAGTGGTGGTAGTGGAAATGATAGGAGGTAGAGTAGGAAACAGTGAGTAAAAGGAGGGAGTTAAGTAGGATGAGGAACATTGTATGTTGAGTGAATAAATCTGAATATTTATGTTTTTTTTGGGGGGGGGTTAAGAGTTAGAGTAATAGGGTTAATTAGAGTTAGTGTAATAAGGTTAATTAGAGTAATTGGGTGGAGGAAGTAGTTTTGAGTGATTGGATAGCTAGGATTGGCTGGAAGGAGGAAATTGAGTAGTTGTGTGTGGGGGGGGGGGTTAATTAAAGAGAGTGTATAAGTTTGAGAAAAGTGGGGGTGGGTGGGAATGAAGGTGAATGTAGTGGGTTGAACCAGGACTTGCAGAAAGCTGTGAGATGAGAAAAACAATCAACCAGCTAGCCCAGGTCAGTACCTAAAGGCCTCTTGTTATCTATGTGAACTCAAAAGCAGATTTAGTAGAGCATCAGGGAGGTAGAATATAAACTAAATGCAAAGCTTTGGAAAACTGTATATTTTTGTTACAATAAACGGGAGGAAAAGGGGGTCCAGTAGTGTGTGCAGCAGAAGAACTGATGTGAGTATCATAGAGAGAAGATTATATTAGACCTACACTGCTCACAGTCTGTTGACAAAAGTAGGACTTGCAGTAGCTTTTAACTGGTTTGTACTGGGTTCCAGTATCCACGTTCTTGAATTAAGGCAGTTGCTTCAGGTTTTTTTTTTTTATTTGTTGGACTTCTGAATGTGGTTAGGGGACTGAAAGGAAAAGAGAGAGAGACAGAGATGTTAATATGAAGCCAGAAAAAAAGGTAGGTGAAGTAAAAAGAAAATAATAAAGTGAGAATAAGAGACAGACAAGAAAATACCATGATTTAAGTAGTTTAAGCAGTACTTAATCAAATAAATTAGTTAGGGAACAAGCAGTGACAATTAATAAGACAGTCACCCTATTCAGTAATATGAAATTCAGTCTATTGCCTCCTTAATTACACAGAATGCAGAGTAATTCATTGCCAGTAAACTTTTCCAGCTATTTGTTGCTACTTAGTAATGCATGCCAACAGAAGTGAGCAACATGGTGCAGGACATAAAATCACTCAGTTTCCACACAGTACAGTAACAGAATAGGCGCTCAAATAAGCTAAGCAGTAAAATTGAACTAACACAGGTTGAAACAGCATAGTGGCTGAACACCGATGAGAGCACTCATTACCAATTTAAAAGCAGTAACAGCAATGTGTTCTAGTAAGCTGTTTAACAAAATCAGACTAAGCCAAGCTGAAACAGTACATTTCCAAATTGTAAATGGTAAAATGCAGTAAGTTTAACAGTAAAAGATCATTACTTCCTTAAAGTAATTAAACCTACAACTGCACACTAAATAGGAAATGACTGAGACAGCATAGGAATTTTACAGGTGGAGTTATTCACTTAAGCAAGTTGCATAACAGAAATACTAACGCACCAGTACAGAAACAGCTGCCATTGAATCTTCTACAGCAGAAATGGTATTTACAGTTGTGCACACTGCTGAGGGATGCCCTTGCAACAGAGAGAAACTGAGTGCAGTCACGCTGAGGTTTTTAGTATTTAAAAATGGTGCCACAGCTCAGGGGAGGAATAAGTAAACTTTGAAGAGGAAGAGGGAGGGAATAAACAGGACTGACAGGGCTGGGAAGCTTACAATAGGATGTTAGGAGTACAAGAGAAGGGGAGGAAGCTATGAGATGAGAAAAACTGGACTGACAGGGCTAGGAAGCTTACACTAGGATTATGCTGGGAGAACAACAGAAGAAAAAAAATCCTCTCCAAAGCCAGGAAGGAACAGTCAAAACAGTGCAAAAAGGCACACACCAGTCTAGAAAAACAGATTAGAGAGC
Source organism: Protopterus annectens (assembly GCF_019279795.1). Classification (NCBI taxonomy): domain Eukaryota; kingdom Metazoa; phylum Chordata; order Ceratodontiformes; family Protopteridae; genus Protopterus; species Protopterus annectens. The sequence goes on along the minus strand of NC_056739.1, from coordinate 1,037,083,845 downwards.
TGGTCAAATCTGCCAAACGAAACTATAGCCTCCCAGGTGAAAGACAACCATAAGGCTTTTTTAAATTATATTTGTAACCTCAGGGGAAACACTCAGCAATGTGCTGAGTCGATCATGAATGTTAACACTTACATCCAGCCTGAAACTATACCAAACCTGCTGGCCAAGTTCAGTTCAAACCCCCCCCCCCCCATCACCTCCTACCACACCCTAAGAAATACCTGCAACCATCCCCCTACTGGTCATTACAAGGAAACAGGTCTTTACTGCACTAGCTACAGCCAAAAACACAGTCTCAACGGGTACAGATAACATTCCAAGATGCTTGTTAAATAGCTTAAAACAGAATCTATCAATGCCACTAGAAATCCTCTTTAACCATAACCTCAGGGTGGGCTTTGTCCCAGAGGAATGGAGGACTGCAACAGTTGTCCCTCTGCATAAGGGGGGCCCATCAACTGACTTAGGGAACTACAGACCTATAAGCTTGACCAGTCTTACCTGCAAGGCCATGAAGAGAATTATCATGGATGTGATCAATACTGACACTGGAACTCTCCTAAAACTAGACCAGACCCAATTTGGCTTTGTCAAAGAGAGGTCTTGTCTGCTCAAACTGGTGGACTTCTTCAAGAAAGTCACCAGGGCCATAGATGAGGGTAAAACAGTACACATTACTTACCTAGACCCGACCAAAGCTTTCAACACAATCCCACACTCGGGGATCACAGATAAACTTATTGAGTTAGGCATAAACCCCTACATTGTCAGATGGACAGCCAACTGGCTCAATGACAGGCACATTTTGTTTGGATAGGTGAATCCACTTCCGATAAGAAACCTGTTACTAGAGGTGCCCTACAGGCTCAGTGTCGGGACCCCTCCTAAACTCTGACCACCAAGTAGCTACAGTAGTTTGGAATCCTTCTATGCAACTCAACTTATAAGTAAAGGTATGGCATAAAGATCAAAGGAAGTCACAGTGCCATTGTACTCAGCTCTCAACAGGCCCATAATAGAGTACAATGCTCCCTTCTGTGTGTACTTAATCAAGCACTTACACCAAATGCAGTTGCCCCAGAGGTTTCTCACAAAAAAAAAAAAAATACAAAGAGTAAGACACATGTCTTATGCAGACTGACTAAAGGCTCCATCCTTTTACTCCATCTCATATAATTTGTTGAGAAGGGACTTATGCCTGACATACAAGGCATTCTCTGATTCAACCCTGATGACAATATTACATGTTCGCAAGAAAAATTATACATGTTCCATGGACATGAACCTTATTTGTGACTCTAAGAGAACATTCTGGAGAGACAGATTCATACATGTCTATGGAATAAACTTCCCATATAAAACAAAGCCTGTCCCGCACTCTCTTCAAAAAGAATTTGGATAAATGGTATGGGGAACCATAAATTCACTCCTGGGGTACTGCCCATGTTATTTATGGACAGAGGCAGTCTGTAAAATGACTCAGGGCTCGAACACCAAAAGACCCATTACCCTGATATTACCCCATCCCATATCTGGGGAATTAAGGTATGTTATTGTCATATCCTGGGTATTATTGGGTAGGCTTGTAAAGGCTCTTGTGCCATTAGCCTAGTAATCACCTATGAAGAAATGTATACTAGCCAGTCCTTAATACCAGACTTTAAGTTGAGCAGATGAAGAGAATAAGTTCCCACAGCACAGCTAGCTGCCCTGCCCCCAGAAAAATTAAATTTATTTCACACAAATGCACACTAGCCAGCCTTTAAAATGATATGAAAAGGATAAAGTTACTGCCACCCCCCCCCCCAAAAAAAACATAAATATTCAGATTTATTCACACAAATGCACCTTAAGGGTGGAATTTAAACCAACCAAGTGAAAAGTTACATTCATCCACAGCACAGCCAGCCAACCCCCCCCCCCACACACACACACAAAAAAGTGATGTAAATATTCCAATTTATTAATATTCACTTGGAAGCCTTAATGGCAACATTTAAGCTGAGCAAATGGAAGGACATGATACTTTAACCCATAGCCCAACTTGCTACACCCCACCCCACCAAGCAAAAAAGAGCTGAAGAGTATATTGAAAAAAAAATCTAAATATCCAGTTTCAAAATATTTAAACAAATACGCGTGCACACACACGCACACACACACACACACACACACACACACACACACACACACACACACACACACACACACACACACACACACTAGCCTAGCCAAGCCACCATTCTCCCTCTGCAAAAATAAGAAAAAAAAAATCTGGTTATATTCACATTAAAAAAAGAAAAAAAAAATGCTCACCTTCAGTCCGGTCGTTCACAATGCCTTGGCTGAATCACTTGTTGTGATTAATCCAGTTCACCAGGTTCAATAAAAAAAAACAAAAAAAAAAAACAAAAAAAAACTTTTCCACTGCAAAACATCATACTGCATTGTATAACTGTACAACTAGAAGGCTTCTATCTTTCGGCTTTTCCCGGTTAGGGGTCACCACAGCAGAATTCCGGTCCACTAATGATTGGCAGCAGATTTTTACATACCGAGTTGCCAGCCCTGACGTACAACCTTCAACAAAGGTACACCCATTCACGCATTTCTCCACACAGAAGATGCTTTAGCTGAGAATCGAACAGGACAACATCTTACTGTGAGGTAACAACGATACCGCAGCACCACCACCGCAGTTGATTTTAAAAAAAATAAGTTCTCTCCAGTCTTGTCTGTAGTTCCTTCCGAGTTTTCTCCAATCCTGTACCGTGTTTTCATGCATAAACACATGGACACGGCAGCATGCAAGAGGAAGAAACAAAGTGTTTACTTCCAAGCTGGATCGTTATCAAATGGGCCCTAGGCAAGGTAATGGATCTGGCTCTACACACAGCAGCCCCCCCCCCCCTTCGGCCATTCCAATGTCTAATTACTTAGCTATTTCACCCGTTACCATAAACACTGTTCAAACCTGTCAGTGTACATGCTATTTTCTTCTTTACTTCTACAATGATTACTGATATTAGGATTTAATTTAAAACTTTTATTTCAAATTTTATAATAAACACTGATAGACATTTGCTAAACAAAGCAATACAGTGTCACAATGCAAACAGACTTGGCATTAACAGTAAACTTCTCTGCCACTGAAACTCATATTCATTAAAATGGTATTGCAACCCACATTCAAAGAAAATGCATCTAGCCCAGTGACAGATAAAAGTTTACTTTTGGGCTGTTTTCAAACCACAGGCTCCTTGCACACATTTTCAGGACGCCACATACATGCATGTGTTCTTTGCTTCACCTTCCTGAGTGTATTAAATTATATTCCTTGTATAGCATAGCACCAGTTGTTAGTGTGTTTTAAATTTGTAGTTTTAAACATTTTTCCATGAGCAATGAAACAAAACATATGACCAAATAATGACAAAACTGCCCATTTCAGAACATTTCAACCATACAAAGCCATTCAAACTTCTGTCATGTAATTACATCCATCAATACCAGTCAATATACACAATATCTGTAGAAGTAAAAGTCACTGAATAATTCCACATTAAACAGATCTGTAACTAATGAAGGGGTTACTGCTAGCAAACTTTATATTTCAGTGTTTCATCTACAAATTCAGTGCCTAGTGCCATTGAGGAATAAATTGCCTTTGTTACAGTGGGAAAAAAAGAAAAACACCGGTAAACTGGTAACATTGCAATAGGGAACAGATGGAAAACCAACAACAGATTTATAGTTACTAGGCATCTCATCCGAAGGAGGACACACTCAGGACTGCAGCACCCTCCCTCTTAAAGTATAACACAGTTTTAACAATCCATCTACATGCTGTGGGAGTAGAACCCACAGCCTTTTGCATCAAAAGCAAGTATGCTACCTGTTATGCTATGACCATTTGCTAAAAGGAACAGATGCATATTGAAAAGGGACTTAGCATGAGCCGCAGTAAGCCTTGATTCTCTTGGCGCTCACAATTCCTTGAAAATACACCAAAACTCATTTGTTACTAGTTTGGTACTTGGTGTAGAGGATTCAAGCTCTTATTTCATGTAATCAAAGTACAGGGTTTGGAGCCTGAGGAAATATACTAACCTGCATAGCTCTCGATTGTCCATTATGTCCAGATTTTTGCCTCACATTTTTGGACTGTTTCTTACAAAATTTGTGGTTTTCTGGTAAATCAGTGAGGATTGAAGTTTCTAAATGATGACATAAATTTGAGTTTCAGCTTCATATTGTTCAGAAAATGCATGCTAACACAAATCCTGTTATTCTAGCAACTTTCTAAGTTTATAAGAGCAATATTTAAAATTCATCCATATCTTTACAATGGCTTTGCCTATGTACTAATCCTGAATAATTTTTTCCTCCTCCTTCCACCATCTTCACATGCACAAAATATGCATCCCTTGAAAAAAAAAAAAAAATTCACCCTGTCTTGTCTTTTTATATTAAGTTGTGTTTTACTCTCAGATATTGCCTTTTCACATATTAATCCTGTTATAAACATGTCATTTTGTATTCTCTTATGTAATATATATTCACTTTTATTGATCTCTATATCAAATACATTTATTTAAAATATGTATTCATACATACTATTTTTGTTTTCAATTTTTTATAATAATGCTGTAGTGGAGCTTTTCTCCCCGGGCCTCTACTGAAAATGGACATATATCCAGTTAGACTAGCCCGGTCAACAAATGTAAAATAAAAAATAAAAATAAAATATTTTTGAGTTTTTGTCCCCACATTATTTTAGGCTTTGTCTAGATTAGAGGAATGCTTGCTAACACATGCATATATATACATACACACACACACACACACACACACACACACACACACACACACACACACACACACTCTTGTATTTAAATTCCTTGTGGATAGGTGGAACACTGGAAAGGAGTATACAACAGGTGTGTGTAGATGCACGCAGAGAGACAAAGATAGAGCGTTCTTAAAGGAGATTACCCTTAAAAGATCTAGCACTGGTTTTAGTTTAAGCTTTTTTGCATTTCAAATGCAAAAAGATTTTAAAAGGCATATCTGCAGCCCCTTACTGTTTGCACCTGGGCGGACCACAACCTCTGCCCTTGCATTAGGACGCCTCTGCCTTTCATCACATTTTTTTTATTATCTCTGCAGCAGAGGGGGCCAAAAACAAAATCTCTATCCAGATGAGAATCCAAAATCTTATTTTTAACATCATCTTGGAGATTCTGAGAATGCAGCCAAGCAAACCTTCTCAAAACAGCACCAGTGGCTACAGCCATGGTATTAGTAATGACACAGTTATACATACACTGTAAATGATGAGTAGTGACCTGTGCAATAGACAAAAACTAAATTATTTAAAGCATATTTTTCCTCAAAAGAAGAAACTGCAGATAATACATTCTTCATACTTTCACAATTAATCAGTACAAATGTTAACACACGAGGCTGATATAGTTCAAATTCTAAAAAATCAAACTTGCAGAAGTATACGATTTTTTCCCCATACTTAATAATTTTTCCATCTTTTTCAGAAAGAATAGGACTGGAATTAACTAACTGTTTAGCAACATTGTGATCAACTTCAGCTCTAGCTACTATGTCAGTTTTGGGAATACTGTATAAACACTTAAAAGACTGACAAACTTTATACATCTTATCTGCCTTTTTAGGGGTAATGGGCCGACTATCGGTAAAATTGCAGGCAGTAACACACACATAGTAAAGCAGACAGAAAAGGAGAAATGGGTGTATGTTCCTGAAATTCATTCTGTAGCAACTCATAGTACTTTCTCTGGGACTGTGAAACCTCAGCATTTTCCCACTGAAAACACTGGCACATTCTAGCAATAGTCTCAGAGAAAGAGAAACCTTCACAGGAAGAATCAGAAACTGAGATATCTTCTGAGTCTGAATGAGAAATCTAAGGAGAAAACCCTGTATCATGTCTCTTCATCTTCCTGTTCAGATTCAGAATCTTGAATCTCTTCAGAAAAAGTATTCCTCTTTCTTTTACCAGAAACTGTTATAAGAAGGATCAATAGCCTGAATTAAACCATGAGCTATACCCAGTAAACTACTTCTGTCTAAAGAAATATGAGGAGGACTTGACATGTGCTTAGTTTTCTCTTCCTTTTTGATAGGAAAAATGGGGAGAACCGTGATACTAATGGCAGCAACACCTCCCTGAGGGATGGCTACAACATTCTGACACAATAGGGAAGCCTTCCCTGTTCCCTCTCCCAGGACAAGCAAGAGTGTCTCTGCCTTGTGCATTGAGCCGATTCTAACTGCCTTAGAGGATGTGGCTAAACCCCTGTTCCGTGGTGACTTTAGGTGCTCTACCAGATGGTTCTCGGGGGGGAAAAAGATGAGTGATCACAGGTACAACAAAAGGCTACAGCAGAGTCACCCACCTATGGCTGAGGCAAATTGCTAGCCTGCTGTGGTGACAAAGGCTGTTTGCTTAACTTTTTCTTTTTGTGACTGGAAGAAGGACCAACTATTGGACCCATAGTTTGTTCCATGGTCAAGCTGAAAATAGTGCCTCTTTCCCAGGGAAGTCAAGCACCAAATTACGTAAAAACTACAAGTCTTTAAAAGCCACTGTTTTCACAGAAAAACACAGTAAAAAAGCACTTTAAAACACTTTGCCAGCCACCCAAAGAAACAATAAACAGTTTCTCCAGAAAAGAAAACGGTTTTCAGTTACTTTACACAACATTTAAATTGACAGGAAAAAAAGAGTGCTCCTATTTAAAAGTACAACACAGTCACATGACAGTCCATTAAAACACAAAACAAGTTTTAAAAACATTTTCCTGAAAGGGAATATGATAAAACTCATTGAATATTTAGAAAAAAATATTTTTTTTTCTCTGGGAACTTATCAGCCCAGCAAAGGAAAGCACCAAGTCTACTGTTGATTCTTGAATGCCTTAGAGGAGAGTACTCTTCAGCGATAGTAAAGCTCTGAAGGGTTTGGAGTTCAAACTTGGTTTTTAGTCAGCTCAGCTCAAGCTGACTGACAGTTTGGGCATGTGGAAGGTGCTCTGTAGCTTTGGAAGCTGGTTGGCTGTGTAGAGTTTTGAGAACATCTGGAGGAGGAACTTGGTTTATTCTGATAGCTTTTCTGTTATTAAAACAGCCTGGCATTGCAAAGTTCTTCTTGCCTTCTCTGGAAGGCAGAAACAATGCTCAAAAAGTAGTTCACATACACATATGGTAGGGCCATAGATACTCTCAGCTAGGGCCAGATCCAGCACTAAGCGACCTATGCAGTTGCCTAGGGCCCCATGCTGGGAGTTAGGCCCTGGCCACAACATTAAATTAAAAAAATATATTTTTGGAGCAACCACATACCTTCACTTCATCCTGCTGCTTCCTTCTTTCAGCCAATGAAACAGGAGGAAGTGTGAGTGCATGATTTAAAATCAGAATGAGAAGGTATTTGGCGCTATTGGACAGCATTCGTTATAGAGTCTGTGCACTAGGAGGTATTTGGAGTTGTTACAGAGTGTGTGTTTGTAATACGTCATTTAGTTATATGGGCTTGCCAGAGTCAAATCCTATACCTTAAGTACAGAGGTTAAGAGCCTTAATCCAACTGCCAGACACACACATCAATGCAAAAACTGGTCTGTTAACTTTTTAAGTGATTTACAGCAGTCTGCCAGAGAAGATCTAGACAGGTTAAACATGAGATGCAAGTGTCCTTCAACCATGTAAACCCCCCCCCCGAAATAATGACTGTATGTTATATGCAGTAATACTACTGATTTTGTATATCACTTGTGGGTTGTTGAACAAAAACTACTGCTATACCATTTATATTATCTGTAATTGTTTTGCTGTATTCCTTGCAGTAAGGAATGAATGAATGAATTATTAATTGGCCTGGATAGTGTAATGTAGTCTAAACATGTTGCATTTTAGTAGTATATTTTTGCAGTACCTTCTTTAGAGCCTCCAGCAAATGCAAAGGGTCACGTCATATGGTCTGTATTATTTAGTGATTATCAGAACCACGTGATCTTCAGCATCCCTTATGTAGCCATTATTGCATATTATTGTGGTGCAGTCTTCTCTACAAGATTGGATTATAAAGGATTTCTGCACTTAGTGAAAAACTGTCAGGTGGCAGTTAGCACAGACGACTAAACCTTCAACTTGTTAATGAGCTGAATCTTTCTACCTTCATTTACCTCCCATGTGAAATACTGTGGCACAGCGGATAGAGTTGTTACTTCATAGCAAGAGGTTCCCTGGTTCGATTCTCTTCTGGAAGGCCTTCTGTGTGAAGTCTGCATGTTCTCCCTGTGTTTGCATGGGTTTCCGCCAAGG